>NW_019154174.1:1304430-1324158 GCF_002288905.1 Enhydra lutris kenyoni
CCCCCCCCCCCCCCCCCCCCCCCCCGCCCAGCTCCTCAGTGCAGCACAAACCCTGGAGGAAGGACAAAAGTGATCCTTCCTGGTGTGGGAGGTGGTGACTTTCAACTAGGAAAATCAACAAGCTCCACATGGGGAGCAGAGGTGAGACACCCACAGTGGAATTCCAGGAATCAGCCTGCAGAGGGCGGGGGAGCTGGTTAAGAATCCCTGCATCTTTTGTGTATTCCTACCACCTCGGAAGATTTCTTCTGCATTTATATTTTGTAATCTACGTTATAGAAACAGAGAATTTTTTAACTTTGCAAATACAAAGTGAAATAAAAAACAGATGATGTTTTTGCAAACTCCTTAGACCCTGTCCCCATCTGGACCTGCTGGTCCTGATATTTGGTCCAGACTCCCCCTCCTCCTCATCCTGACCTCCTATGATAGCCCCAGAGATGCAGAGAAAGCACTTTTCGAGGACAAAGTCCTTTAATCCTTGCAGGGTTCCTGTGAACCAGGCCCTCTTGGACAGCCCCATTTGCCGGTGGGAAAAGTGAGGCTCAGAGAAGTACACACACTTGACCAAGTATTCACGGCTCAGCAGTGGTGGCACCAAGGACTGGAACCTGTACAATCTGATATCGGAGCCCTAACTTCTTTTTTTTTTTTTTTTCTTTTTTGAGTCATCTATAAATTTCTCTACTGTGGCAAACTATACATCATAAAATTTACCATTTTAATCATTTTCTCTTAAGTTTGTATTTATGTAAGTAATCTCTACACCCAGTGTGGGGCTTGAACTCAAGACCCCAAGATCTAGAGTCACACACTCTTCCGACTAAGCCAGCCAGGCGTCTCCTGCCATTTTAATCATTTTTACGTGTACGTTTCAGGGACATGAAGTGGGTTGAAGCTGGCAGGCAACAGTCACCAGCATCCATCTCCAGAACTTCTGCACCATCCCAAGCAGAATGAAACTGTGTCCCCCCCGAACACTAGTGCCCACTCCCCCCACCCCTCAGCCCCTGGTAATCTCTACTCTCCTCTGCCTCCATGAAATTGCCTTTTCTAAGTATCTCACATAAATGCAATCATACAATACTTGCTCTTTCGTGATCAAAGGCCCTACTTTTGAAAACAGTAATTCCTTTTTATTTGGAAACGTAGAGTTTGGGGAATGGTCAAAAAGGGAGTTCACCTACTCTCTAATGTTATTCTTGTTTTAAATAAGGAGGAAGAAGATGTGTGTGGCTGGCATTTATCACTCTAATATAAAGCATGTATGGGGGAAACTTCTAAAGCGTTCCAAATGCATGCAACGAAAAGTTCTGTCTTGCTTCCCTCCCCAAAGTCAACCACTACCACAGGCTTCCCGAGTGTCCCCCAGGGTTTAATATATGCATGCAAAAATCTACATATATATGCTTAGCTTGTCTTTTTGTAAAGGGACTCTGCGCACAGATGGCCGAGTGCTATACTGTACTGTACCCTGCCTTTCTCTTTTATCAATGGATCTGGGAGATGGTTCCACAGCCATTCACAAAGGAAGCTACTGCTTTCTTTGTGAATGGCTGCATCGTATTCTCTCTCTCTCTCTTTTTAAGATTTTATTTATTTATTTGACACACAGAGAGAGAAATCACAAGTAGGCAGAGAGGCAGGCAGAGAGAGAGTGGGGAAGCAGGCTCTCCACTGAGCAGAGAGCCTGATGCAGGGCTCAATCCCAGGACCTGAGATCATGACCTAAGCCAAAGGCAGAAGCTTTAACCCACTGAGCCACCAAGGCGCCCTGCACCGTATTCTCTTGTGCGGCTCTTCCCACACCTACTGGACTTTGCTCCTTTCTGATGGGTGTTTACTTTGCAGCTGTCTGCTCTTATGCACGACGCTGACTATCTTTGCTCAAACATGCTGTGCCCAATGCAAACATATCCACTGGGTAAATTCCTGCAGGTGAAATTGCAGAGCCCTGAGGTATGGGCCTCTTAAATGTCAACAGTTTCCTAACTTCCCCCTGCCCCGAGGGTACCCCAGTTTGTGCTCCCACCGGCAGAGTTGGAGCATGCTTGTCACCCCCACCCCCATTACCAACATGGAGCATTACCCAGGCATCTGGCAGGTGGAAAATAGAATCACGGTGGTTTAGCTGTGCCATTCTCTTTTTTTTTTGAAGCGTGGTTGAGTGTCTTTTCGTCTGTTTGAATTTATGCTTCTTTCTATGTACTTCTTTTTACGCGAACAGCCAAATCATATCTTTTTCTCTTTTTTTTTTTTTTTCTTTTTTGGATGGGATGCTTGCTTTTTGATTTGTAAGAGCTCTTTATCCATGAAATTAACTCTTTGCCATAGAAGTGATAGATTTATTATTATTATTATTATTTTTACTAGTTTGATATGCAGGCTGATGGGTGCTTTTGGTTTGGGTCATACAGGAAATACTGATTTTATTTATTTATTTATTTATTTGGAAATACTGATTTTTAAGTAGGCAGTCTCAGCAACTTTGATCTTTAAGGCAAGGCCATGCTTCCACATGTTAGGCTAAACTGCTTCCCATCCTTTTTAAAAAAAAAATACTTATTTGAGAGAGGGAGAGAGAGAGAGAGAGAGAACACGAGTAGGGACAGGGAAAGAGGAATGGGGAGAAGACTCTCTACTGAGCAGGGAGCCCGATGTGGGGCTTGATCTCAGGACCCGAGATCATGACTTGAGCCGAAGGCAGACTACGCCCCCCAGGCACCCTGAATGCCTCCCACTCTTCATTAGAGCTTCAAAGAAGACACATGAAAGGAGCCTGCTTCTGGACTGGAGTCCTCTACAGTATGTTACTGTCCCCAACCTGGACTCATTTCTCTGTCACTTGACCTGGGACTTCCTTAATGGCTCTTGCTGCAGAGTACCGCTCAGGACTCCTGCTTGGACTTCTGTTCTCAAGGGGGCAGAGGGGGAAGGGACGGCCCACCGAGGCCCCCAGGCACAGGAGGGTCTCTAATAACAGGCTTTTGGCGGGCGGGGAAATGGTCCTCAGCTGCCTGGGGTTATCTCTTACTTTCAGCTCCTTAAAAGCCAAATCTTGCCCCAGACCCTCAAGGTGGGCAGACTAGAGGCTGTAAAACTAGAAAGGAGAGCAAGTTCCAAAGAATAAAAGCCCAGGAACTCCACTGGGCCACTCAGGAACTGCCCAGTGTAGAGCGGGACGTTTCTGTCTTAGGACATGTCCTCCAGCTTTGGACTTTCCTGCGGAGAAAATTCTAGTGGGAGGTGGACGCAGCTGGCTGAAGGGGGTCTCATTTGAAGCTTTCCTCTAGGCCAGGGATCCTGAAAATTGCAGCACCCATAGAATCACCTGCAGAGTTTGTAAAATATTGGGCCCCAGCCCCAGTCTCTGATTCCATAGGTCTAAGGTGGGTCTGAGAATTCACACTTCAAACCAGCTCCAGCTGATGCTGACGCCGATGTTTCTGGTCCACGGACCACACTTTGAGACCCGCTGGCCCAGGCCATTCATTTGCTCCCTGGACTCCCCCAACTGGTATGAGTGAGGCTGAGAGGTCTGGAGAAACACAGACTTTGTTCCAAGGAAAATAACAGAGCAACTGCTCTCTGCCAGGTCGCGTGCCGAGGTCTGTGCCTTAATTTTCTCATCTAATCCTCACAACAAACCTGTGCAGTAGGTTTTGATAGGACTATCTCCACTTTACGAGGAGAAACAATGCTCAGAGGGGTTGCACGGGCTTTAGAATCAGACATATCTGGGTCTGACCCCAGCTCTCCCACTGACCCACTGTGCAAGCTCTCAGGCAAGTGCTCACCCCGCTGAGCCTCTGATTCATCAGTAAATGGGGATCACAGACCTCGTTGCCAGGGGTGTTGTGAGGGTGTGCACTGCCCCCAGCGAGGTGATGATTAAGAACAGCTGCGCACAGTAGGTGCGCAAAAAATGTTCATCCCCTTTCCTGCCATAAGCCCCATCATCGTGATCTCAAGGTCCTTTCCTGTCTCCTCTGTGGGGCAAAGCCTTTTCACTGTACGGCTCCAGAGAAACTCCTATGTATCCTTCAAAACCCACCTTAGAATCCCCTCCTCTGTATCCTTCCCTGAAAAGCTGTCCTCTTCCTGTCTTTGGGAAGAAAAAATATCAAGGATGGCAGCTTCTTATTTGAAAAAGGGGCTCAAAGCATTCCTTTCCTTTCTTTCTTCCTCCCTCACTTGTGTTTCCAGATTGTTTATTTGTATCAAGTGCACTCGGGAGTACAAACTCTGCTATCACAGGGACTGGGTGGCTAAGAGCTAACAGCATTATCAACGCTTAGCGTGGCCTGTATACCACACAATGTTTTAAGAGGCTTAGGTTGTGGACTCATTTAATGCCTAAAATAACCTTTTGAGGCAAGTGCTCACTTTTCCTTTTGGGGAAATGGAGTCACAAAAATGCTAAACAATTTCCCCGAGACCACACCACTCGTCTGTGTCTGGGCTGAGATGTAGACACCGGCTGTGAGTCTAGGTTTTGAGTCGAATTTTGTGGCATGCTGTTCTTTACAAATGAGGAGTGGGCCAGGTGGGGACCATGTGGACGCTGCCCATCCCCTCGAAGAAGGGGGTAGCTGAATGTTGGGCCTGGAATTGTCTGCTTTTCCGATTTCTCGGAGGGATCCAGACGTACAGAGTTTTATGTGACGTCTCCTACTTTTTTTTTTTAATTTGAGAGTAATCTAAAATGTAAAAGGCGGGATGGGCCTCCCAAAAGCTGCCCACAGGCCTCCTTGGCAACTTCTGCTGTCTCTTTTATCTCAAAGATGGGGACCTTGACTCACTTCATGGCTGTGCCCTCGCACAGGGCGGGAAGCACAATTCACCTGCTGCTTCCGGGTGTCTCTGAGCCGAGCCTGGTGCTCAACAACCAGGAATCTCATCCTCCAGCCCACTCAGCACTCAGGATTCTCCAGCCTGGCCTCGGGGTGTGCACAAGAAATGACGGCCCAGTGGTGACTCGGAGCGTCACCTCCGCCCAGGGACCATCTCAGGGTCTCCCGTGTCCAGGACGACACTTCCTGCTTACCGAGAACTGATGATGCCCTGGGTGAGGGTTTTGGTTCGTCATCCCACTGATGCGCTCTGCAGTTTGGGGAGGGTGCCCCATCCTCAACCCCGGGTGCGGATGAGAAAGCTGAGGCTCATGCAGGGGGAGGGCCCCACCCCCGCTAGGAAGCGGTGGGATGGTAAAGCGAGCTCCACCTGCTTCCAGCTTCTCCCCAGCCGGCTGTGTTCAGGCATTCCACCAAAATGTTGACACACGTTCCAGCGCACGCACACTGACACGCTCACCCCCGGGACAGGAACGCGAAAGTGTGTGGGACACAAATAAGACCCAGGACATTCCCATCTGCCAGCCACATTTCCTAATTACCCTGGCTCCTACTGGAAGGTGAAGGCAGTGCTGGGGACATCCAGAGAGGATCCCTGGAGGCTGTCCCTTTTGGGAACTCTGCCCACTGGAGCCTGGACAGGCAGAGCTTGCGGCATGCCTCAGACCCTGGCCTCTGGGCTTAGTAGAGACGGCAGGTAGAGGGGGTGCCATGCTTGTCCTTGTTCTGTCTGCCTACAGACAGAAGTGTGCATATGTGCACCTGCGCCTGTGTACGTGGGTGTGCTTGTGTGCAGTGCACGCGCATGTGAATACATGTGCGTGTATCGTGTAAACCTGCATGAAAGCATGTATACGTGGGCACGCAGGTACACAAGGTGTGTGCATGTGCATGTGTGTGCACCCTGTGCACATTTGTGCGTTCGAGCACGTGTGCAATGGAGAAGAGAGGATGTTGGCCTGCAAATAGAGATCCTCTGAAGTTAGTTTAGGACAAAGCATAAAAATCTTACTTAACCCAGAGATGTTAACTTACAGAAAAAGCTGAAATCTAAAACAGCTCCTGTGGAGCACCTGGGTGGTGGAGCGGTCAAGCATCAGGCCCCCACTTCTGGGCTATGGGTCATCGCTGAGTCTGCTACAGTTTCTCCCTCTGCCCCCTCCCGCTACCCTCCCATTCTCTCTCTCTAAAATAAAAAAAATCTTTTTTTTTTTTAAATCCCAATTAAAAAAAAAAAAGATTTTACTTATTTTTTTGAGAGAGATTGAGAGAGAGAGCAGGTAGGCAGAGTAGTAGGCAGAGAGAAAGGGAGAAGCAGGCTCTCTGCTGACCAGGGAGCCCAATGAGGGGTTGGATCCCAGGACCCTAGGATCATGACCAGAGCCAAAGGCAGCCACTTAACCAACTGAGCCACCCAGGTACCCCAAGCCCCCTAATTTTTCTGACCAAGTTAGATTTATATGCACAACACGGGTAATGAAATGATGGGGGGGGCAAGTTGCAGAATATGGATAGATTATCCCATTTCTGTTAAATATTCTGCCTATGACATCACTAAGCATTTTATATATTTTCTGTAGGTATGTACATATGTGACTGCATAGGTATAGGAAAGGTCCAGGAGGAACACCCCGAGTTACGAAGGTGATTACTTCCGGGAAGCAGGGAGGGTAGGAGTTGGAAGGTTACAGCCAAAAGGGCTGGGTGGACGGGTCCCTGTGTTCCTCCTGGAATCACAGTTCAGTGAGTAGGTAGGTTGAGTCACTGTGGATGCCAGGTGGGGGCCATGGGGATGCTTGACCCTCAGGCGGGCATTTCCACAAGTCCCCCAGTGGACTCTCGGAGGGCTCTGCTGGTTGAGACAAGCGTTGGCTTCTGGACCTGGCTCCCTGGTGGGGATGAAGTGAGGGAGCTGTTGTGCCTCTCACCCGTGGGAGAAGCTCTGCTGCTTCCTGCCTAAACTTTCTGTGCCTCAGTTTCTCCCTCCATGCTGCGGTGGGAAGGGCCTGCTCCCTGCCGCCCCACACACCCACCGTTCCCAACCATCCCCTGCTTGGGCCCGCAGAAAAGTTAGGACTACAGGAACTCCCAGGACAAAGCCCCTCTCAGGGAGAGGCAGCAGGCAGCTGGGAGTTGCCCTCCTCCCCAGCAGGGGGCCACGCAGAGACCTGGCCCAACTCTGGGGCCCCCAGGGGCCGCTGACAAGAGAGGCCAAGATGCAGGCTCTGGGGTCAGACTTCTGGGCTCAGTAATTGTCACCCAGACACCAGCAAGCTTGGCCACCCTCTGCCCCTCAGTTTCCCCGTCTGTGAAATGGGAACACCACGGAGGCCCACGGCCCAGGATGCTCTGAGGCTGAAGTCTCGCCCTTCTGTTTGACGACACGCGGCGGTGTGTAGGCGCTCACGGGTTTCACGGGTGTCACCCTCCCGGACACAGCTCACCCCGCCCCTCCGCACCCAGGACACCGTGGCCCTCTCCGCCCTCTCAGGCACCCCGACCCTCCTAGGACTCCCCGGGTCCTCCCCTTCCCTCCGCCTCCCGCTCCAAGGTTTTTGTCACCAGGCGATCCTCCCCCCGTGCCTCCAGGCCGGTCCCCACGGCGCCCGGGCGCCCCCACCCACCCAGGGAAACTGAGGCGGGCTGACGGAGCGCACGGGGGAAGGCGCCACGGCAGGGCGCCCCCTGCGCTCACCCGGGGTCGCTGTCATACCTGTTTCCCACAGCGGTTCCAGACAGCGAGGATGACAGCGGCGGCGGCGGCGGTGGCCGGGGAGGCTGTGGCGCCGGGGCTGGGAGCGCGCGCGGCCACGGGGACGGGGAGGGAGCAGCCTATGGGGCGGGAAGCCCGGGAGCGCCCGCGGGCGGAGCTTGGTGGCGCCGACTTCGGGCCACCACCGCGTCCAGGGCCCGGGCCGCCCAGCTCTGGTCCGGCACACCCACTCGCACCCACGTGCCACCCCCACGTACCCACAACACCCCACACCCTCACCGCCGACGTGCGCACTCCACACTCTCCGCACGTCCGGACCCCCACGGCACCCACAGAAGCCGCAATATGTGCAGGTGGGTCCCCTAACCCGGTTGTCCTCCCCCAGCACATCGCATGCTACATACACCCTAACCACTCGGTCCTACCCCCACGGTGTACCTAGACGCAGCACAGGCAGGCAACGAACTGCACCCCTGTCACTTCCGCACCCGCGCCCCCCCCCCAACCCCGCACCCCCGCAGATTGCCCTCTGGGCCAGCTGGGGATTTTAGAAGCTTTGCAAGGACAGACTCCTGCAGGCGATTTCCCCCAAACTGTCCCTGAACCTCACCGGACCTATGAGATGGAATTAGCTCACCTCTTCTCTCCCAGTGTGACCTTCTCCTTCTCTCTGACTCAGCCATCCCCTCCAAGGTCACTCCTGGATCCCAGCCATTCCCTGAAGGCCCCGCCTCTGCCTTAGAAATTCAAACAGCCTACCTGGCGAGTGGGGCCTCCGGGCTTCCTCCCTTGACTCCCACCGCACCCCTGTTTCAGCCTCCACTCACTGCCAGGCCCCCCACCCCTTTCCTCCTGTCCTCACTTGTTTTCCTCCTCTCTTCTCTTCAGCATGTCACGTTCCAAGGAAGATCATTTCAGCCACTCTCTTGACAATATCCTCAACACATGGTTCACACACCCTTCGCAAACTCCAAAAGTTAGCCTTCTCCATCCCACCTTCGAGAGAGACTGGATTCCTTTTCTCTCTTGCTTTAACAAATAAGGACAAATGTATTAGCTTAATACACATGAATTTATTATGTTACAGTCCTCAAGGTCAGAGATCCAACACCCCTAAAATCAAGAAGTGGGAGGACTGTGTTCCTTCTAGAGGCCCTAAGGGAGAATCTATTTTCTTGCCTTTTCTAGCTTGTAAATACTGCCTCTATTCCTTGGCTTGCGACCCATTCCTCTATGTTTAGAACCAGCAATACGGAGCTGAGCCCTTCTCCTGTACTATCTGTCTAGTTCTCTCCTTTCTTTCTTTTTTTTTAAAAGATTTTATATATTTATTTGAGAGGGAGAGAGAGCACAGAGGGAGAGTGAGAGGGAGAAGTAGACTCCTTGCTAAGGGAAGAACCTGATGTGGGGCTCAATCCCAGGACCCTGGGATCATGACCTGAGTGGAAGTCAGAGGATTAACCCACTGAGCCACCCAGGTGCCCCTAGTTTTCTCCTTTCTGTATCCCTCTTCCACTTCTAGAGACCCTCATGGGTGCATTTGGCCTCCCTGAATAACGCAGGATAATTTCTCCATTTCTAGGCCAGCTGATTGCCTAACTTAATTCTTTTATTTATTTATTTATTTATTTATTTATTTGACAGAGAAAGATCACAGGTAGGCAGAGAGGCAGGCAGAGAGAGAGAAGCAGGCTCCCCGCTGAGCAGGGAGCCCGATGCGGGGCTCGATCTCAGGACCCCGAGATCATGACCTGAGCCGAAGGCAGCAGCTTAACCCACTGAGCCACCCAGGCACCCCAACTTAATTCTACCTGCAATCTTAATTCCCCTTTGCCATGTAATTTAACAGTTACAGGTTCTGGGAATGAGAACATAGGCATCTTTGGGAGGGCTTTCTTCTGTCTACCAGAGAGACTGAACTTTCTAGAGGCTGAGCCCTGCTGGAGAAAATGAGTCAATCAAGAAGATTTTTGACACTAAATCTGTGAACCTTTACAAGTAGAAGGAAGTTTATTGTTGCCATTATTTGTAGTAGAGAAATAATAAAATAAAATGTGGCATGTTTATTCTATGGAATACTATATAGCACTTAACAAGAACAAAGTCTATGTATATGGATGTCCACAGACTTCAAACCTCATGGGGTTCAATAGGTATCCCTATTTTACCGATGAGGAAAGTGGTGTAGATAGGTAGAGTAATTGCTCGAGGTCACACAACTAGAAATGTCAGAGTTGGGATTTGAACCCAGAGAGTCTAAATCCAGAGCCTGTGTACTTAGCTGCAGCAGATGGCTGTGTACAGTATTAGTTACTTCAAGTAAAATTTAAAAAATACCATAAGGAGGGGCACCTGGGTGGCTCAGTGGGTTAAAGCCTCTGCCTTCAGCTCAGGTCATGATCCCGGGGTCCTGGGATCGAGCCCTGCGTCTGGCTCTCTGCTCAGCAGGGAGCCTGCTTCCTCCTCTCTCTCTGCCTGCCTCTCTGCCTACTTGTGATCTCTGTCAAATAAATAAAGTCTTTAAAAATATATATATAAATAATAAACCCACTACATGTTAATGTAATTAAAATGCTTTTATGAAAAATATTTGTCATAACAAAAAAATATTAGTGGGAAGAATGACATTGGTTAGCAGTTTTGCAAATTTCTTTTAATATCTGGCTTAATAAAGGACAACTGGATTCTGGCATCTGCTTTTGTATTCGGTCTGTTGCCTTATGTGTTTTCCTTGGCATAAATGAAGGAAATACAATTTCACATAATTTTACCTACCATTGCTTTTGTCAGCACTGCTTTTGTCAGTGCAAATATCAACATGGAGAAAGGGGCAAATAACACCTTAGTATTATTATGAAAATAATTTTGATCTTATGTTTCTCTTGACTGGGTCTTTGCCCCAACCCCTTAAGTCTGTGGACCACACTTTGAAAACCACTGCCCTAGTAGATTCAGTTGTGACCATATGAAATTGTTAATATTTTATTATCATTGACCTACATAATGGCAATCTTATGTGGTTCAACCCAATCCATGTTATATGGGAGGGTTTTCCTTTTGGTTCACACCCTGGGTTTTCCTGGCCAGTTTCTGGTTGTGGACATTATTGGGATGTATCTTCTCCAGGATGGTATTATTGTGGGCAGCTTTGTACAGGTGACGTGTCTTTCTCTGAGTCATGATGTCCAGTGTGGGAGGAGCTGGCATTGGGGTGTCTAGGAACCATGGACTGGTGATGTTAGGCTAACCAATTTTAAGATATGTATTATAAACAATTGTGAACAAAGAGAGTTGTGTTCTCTCAGTTGGCTTGAGTTTGTGAAGATTGAACTTGGGGCTTTTTGGACTGGGGCTCTGGTCTTAAGGATATCAGAGGACGTCCTCGTGGGCCTTCACCAGGTGTTAAGAACTATGGATTATGTGGCCAAATTAAAGAAGAAAAAGACTTTTTCTAGTTGAAGACGTATGGCACAGTTAGATGAATTCATGTCTGGATGGATTCATGATTGGATTGGGGAGTCTCTAAGTACTTTCCCAATTATATAGTATATTTATGTACTATTGTAGAAGAACAGTTTTTCTGCTTTCTTTAATCAGGTGAATGTATTTGTGGAAAGGGGATCCAAGATCAGCCAAACCAGACCTGGTGATCAATGGGGTGTTTGATGCTGTGCTTTATAACCACTATTTAAACAAAACTTTGCATAAAAAATAAGGTAATTTTTTTTTTTTTCCTTTTCAGAAGGAGTGAGGCACTGATCATCCACTCTTTCTTCTTCAGGCAAGTGCACCTGATTTAGCTCTAGGGTCGTCACCACTTCCTCATCCCTCAGCCATATTTTGAGATATTTTTAGATGTTCATTTCATTCATCACCAGCCCATTCAGGATTGGGACAGCCCCAGCCCAGTGATCAGCACATTATACTCCTCTTGGGATGCTGATTGGTTCAAAGGAGGGAACATGACACAAGTCAGATTAAGCCAGTGAAAGTCTATACTGGGACTTCTCCTTTGGAGTACCACTGGCTTCTGAGTTGTTCAGACGTGGAGCTGCGGCTATGAAGAGGCTGATTAGGAATGAATCCCAGCTGGAAAGATGACAGGTCATCTAGGTCCTGGCTTGGTCATGTGACCCACATCAAGCACAACCTGAAGGTAGCCCTACCCTTGGAACTTGTAGATGCCTGGAGCTATACATTTCCCTTTTTTTCCTCAAGCCATCTTGGGTTGGGGTTTCTGTTGCTTGCGCCTGAGAGACTCCTGATTCTGGTGAAAATGTTATCCAAACTACAAAAGGAACCAGAAGGAACAGTTAGTATTTTTTTTTTTTTTTTAACAGCATCTTGACAGTCCAGGCACAAATTAAGAAGATAAGCTAAGACAAGCACAGATGTAAAATCCCACAGTCAGGCTCAAAGAGAGGAGGGAGGTGTCTAAGTACAGGATGGGAAGTGGCGGCTTCAGACGTGTATCTTCCTCTGAGACAGACAGCTTCTTGGAGATGCAGCGCCACCTTCAGGTCTGGAGGCCCCGATTGCGGGAGCTCTGGCTTGGTTGGCAGTCTGCGTCCATGGATCAAAAGCGGACGCCTGGATCTCCGGGTCTCATTCCCGCAGTCCATAGCATGTTTCAGTGCTCCCCTGCCTCTGACCACAACACACAGCTGACACCATGCTGTCCTTTTTATTATTCTTCTTTCTCTCCCTTAAATTCCTCCAGGCCCTCTGTCCTCCCACCCTAATTACTGCAACTAGCATTATGGAACTCTGGTACTACCAGCCAGGCATATGTATGCTAAATCTCCTCATCCTCCCAAACGATCTTATGAGACAGGTTCTATTTTCATTCCCATTTTACAGATAAACAGATTTGCAGATGTCGAGGAATGTGTCCAAACCATGGAAAAACCAGGCTTCTCGACAACCAAGGTTGGCGTTCTCATACCTATTGCTAAACCACAGAGCTGTAAACTGGTCGTCCTAGACTGGAGTGTGTGGGGAATGGGGGAGATCCAGTTTTCAAACATGTTTTGTCAGACCACACGGGATTAAAATAATTTTTGAGCCCATGTTTAAAAGTCAGCAAATAGCACATAAAAATCAACTTCCTGATTCTCTGGAAAATAAGCCGTCAGGTAGACTGGTGACATAGGGCTTCCATTGCTGCTTGGCCTGGGCCGTCTGCAACTGCATGGCAGCCGAGTGGGCCCTGGTTCTCCATGACCCCCGTGGTGCCCAGTGTTGACACAGCCGGCCTGCCCACTTGTCTCTGCCCTGTGGGCATAGGAGTGTGGTTGTCCCTGCTTGGCCTTGCCTTCCAGCCAGCCTCAAAAGCTTCTGGCCCCTGCCAAGCCTGGCAGTTTTCACTTTGTTCCCAGAAATCTAACCACAGAGCCCACATCCCACAGGGCGCAGCCAGGCTGGCGCTCAGGGTTCACCTGGTCACTCGGAGCACACACCTTTCCATTTTTCTCTCTGCCCTGGCCCAGAGAAAAAATTTAATCTGCTCCCGGGACACCTTTACCTAGGGAAGATGATCTGGGAACAAACTTCACAACTTTGCCATTGAGGTTTTCAGTTCCATCCGGGAATCCTGAGAAAGGTCAGATTGTGGCTTGGAAACTTGAAAACACTATAACACTCTTACATGCTAGTGAGGGAAGACAGACAGTAAATAAGACAGTCTTTTTTCTACATGGTAAGAACTGCTCTGGAGAAAAAAAATGCAGGCCAAAGGAGATTGGATGGAGGTTGAATTTTAAATAGGATGGTCACCCTCCAGGAATTGAGGAAACTAACCCTGCAGATATCTGGGAGAATGCACCAGGTAGAAGGAACAGCAAGTGCAAAGGCCCTGAGACAGAGAGCAAGCCTGGTGTGTTTGAGGAGCTGTAAGAGGCCAGTGTGTCTGGAGTAGACGTGAACTAAGAGAAGAGGGGGATGCAGGAAGTTGGGAGGGGGGACAAAACATGGAGGAGGGCCAGTGTAGGAACTTCAGTCCTGAGTCATGAAAAATTTAAATGTATTTTTTTTCATTGTGATAAAATATATGTAAGATAAAATTCGCAACTTTAAGCATTTTTAAGTGTATAGTTCAGCACTAAATATGTTCATGTTGTTGTTGTTTGACCATTATCACTACCCACCTCCAGAACTTTTTCATCTTCCAAAACTGAAACTCATTAAACAGTAATGTACCCATTAAACAATAATTAGCCAGGCCCCTGTCCCTCCAGCTCTGGTAACCAATATTCTACCAATTTTCTACAATACTCCATGAATTTGACTACTCATGTAAGTGGGATCATACACTATCTGTGCTTTTATGTCTGGCATATTTCACATAGCATAATGTCTTCAAGGTTCATCCACGCTGTAGCATGTGACAGAATTTTCTTCCTTTTTAAAAAAGATTTTATTTATTTACCTTAGAGAGTGTGAGAGCATAGGAAGAAGCAGAGGGAAAGAGAGAAACAGAACTGTTGTTGAGCACAGAGCCTGACGTGGGGCTCAAACCCATGACCCTGAGATCATGACCCGAGCCAAAATCAAGAGTCAGCCACTTAACCGACTGAGCCACCCCAGTGCTCCAGAACTTTCTTCATTTTTAAGAGTGAGTAATATTCCATTGTATGTATATACGACATATTTTGCTTATCCATTCATCTGCTAATGGACATTGGTTTTGCTTATTGTGAATAATGCTACAATGAATGTGGGTTTACAAATATCTGCTCATGTCCCTGCTTTCAGTAATTCTGGGTATATCTGACCGGAATTTGAAAAGACTCACTCTATAAGAATTATTGACAATGGATCATAGGAAGGAAAGAGCTGAAGCAAGGACCAGTGTGAATGACATGAAGGTAGTGAGTAGTAGTTAGATTCTGGGTGTATCTTTCAGGGGTAGCTGACATAATGTGCTGGGTGTGAGAAAATTTAGGACCAAGTCTTCTCAAACAATTGGGTGTTTAATGAGTCAGTCTTTTTCGTTGTTGTTGTTATATGCCCTTTTATTTTTTTTAATGATTATTATTTTTTTTATTGAAGTGTAATTAACACACAATGTTACATTAGTTTCAGGTGTACAGTATAGCAATTTGAAAACCCTATACATTATGCTCTACTCATCACTACCATCTGTCACCGTATGATGATACTCCAGTTTCATCGATTACATTCCCTGTGCTGGGCTTTTCCTCCCAGGTTTCCTCACTTTTGAAGATACTGAAGTAAGTTGCAGAACAATGCCTGAAATATAACATTATATACATAGAAACCATATAAAACAAAAGAATTCATTTTAACTAGTATATATTTATGTAAATGCAAAGACAGAGTTCTACAAGAATACATGCCAAACTGTTGATCATGATTACCTCCAGAACAAAAGGGAGGAAAGAGAGGTCGGGTGGTCTAGGCTAATTTTATCTTTTGCTCTATTACTTTTTTTAAAAAAGTAGTATTTTCACAGGGGCGCCTGAGTGGATCAGTAGGTTGAGCATCCAGCTCGTGGTTTGGGCTCAGGTGGGGACCCCGGGGTCATGAGATCAAGACCCGGGCTGGGTGCAGAGTCGGCTTGAGATTCTCCCTCCCTCCCTTTGCCCCTCCTGCTTGCGCGCTCTCTCTCTAAACTAAATAAGTAAATCTTTAAAAAGTAGTATTACATATATCACTCATATAATTAAAAACCTGAAAATCCTAAAAAAAAAAAAAAAGCTTGAAAAACCCTAATAAACATTGTTTACACTTTAAAAAAAGAATAGGAGGGGCCGATTTAATTTAGGACCAAGTCCTCTCAGACAGCTGAGTGTTTAATGAGTCAGATTCACTTTTGAAGCTACTTAATTGCTTACTGAGGTGGCCTGAAATCACAGTTTCATGATGGGAAAGAAAACAGGAGACCTTCCTTTGGCTCGGTCTACCGAGAGACAAAACCCTTCTGGCTAGTGTGGGGCCACAGCCGGCAACAGGCCGGGCAGCCTTTTAAAAAGCCAACAATTATCTGGCCTTAAAAACTAGAGTTTTATTAAAACTGCGCCTGGGTGGCTCAGTGGGTTAAGCCTCTGCCTTTGGCTCAGGTCATGATCCCAGGGTTTTGGGATCGAGCCCCGCATGGGGCTCTCTGCTCAGCCCGGAACCTGCTTCCTGCCCCACCCCTGTCTGCCTCTCTGCCTACTTGTGATCTTTGTCTGTCAAATACATAAATAAAATCTTCAAAAAGAAATCTTTAAAAAAATAAAAAATTAGAATTTAATCACATATGGAACAATAACCATTTCAACAACAAAAAAATGGCAGCAGCCAACTGTCTACTCTTACATAGTACTGTTCCTGAAGTCAGATTTTGGGGCTCCACAATGACTGAAACGAGACCAGACCCCAAAAATCAAAAACACAGGCTTTACTGAGGCTCCCGCCCCAGCTGAAGGAAGATACGGCACTACTAACAGGGCGGACACAGTAGTCGGTGGAATGGGAATTTAGCTCCCGCTCAGGATTCCCACTCCCCTCCAATATGCTAATAAGGGGGAAAGAAAAAAGAAAGCCTCCTTCTGATTGGTTGGTAGGGCCTTGTCCTGATTGGTTGGAAGGGCCTCGTTCTGATTGGTCGATATTGGCAGATTAGTCAGGCCGCTCATTGAGTGCTTTTTGGAGCCAGGGTCCTCCGGTTTAAGTCCCGCTTGTCTTCCGGGCTGCGTCCTGTCCGCAGCCTGGTTCTGCTCTGTTGGAGATGCGGTTTTACAGTAACAGCCACCAGAAGGTGCTCCAGGTGGGTAATGTTTTTCACCTGGGGCTTGTTTTCACAGCCTTTGTCTCATGATGTTTAAGTCATATTATTTAATATTGAGGTAGCAAACGATGAGGCTGTGGCAATGCTTACAGCATGCTCCCTGCCCTGTAGTTTCCACATAGCAGCCAAGAATAATCCTTTTATGCTTTAATAATCCAGGTCATACTGGGGCGCCTGGCTGGCGCAGTCAGTGGAGCATGCGACTCTCGACCTCAGGGTCGTGAGTTCAAGTACCATGTTGGGCGTGGAGCCTACTTAAAAAAAAAAAAAAAGATTTAAATAATCCGGGTCATACTGAGCAAACAAATGAAACTCAACAGTCACCTCTGGAGGCTGCTGGGTGTGGCAGGACAACCGTAGGGTGGCCCCCAAAGGTTGCCTCTTAGTGTTAACACCCTTGTGTAATCCCCTCCCCAACCAAGTCAGTGAGCTCAGAACCAAATCCTTCCCCAGTGCAGCCGTTCTGTGGGACCACGGCACCCACCAACATCTTGATCACAGCCTGATGAGAGACTGCAGCAGAAGACCCAGCTGAGCAGGCTGGGATTCTTCAGCCACAAAAAGTGTGAGATAATTAATGTGCCTTGTTTTAAGCCACGATGTAGGTAACTTGCTATGTGGCCATAGAGAAGGAATGCACTAGGGAATTAATGCATTACTTTGAAAATTTATAAAGGGAAAGAGCCAGGCATATATTCTGCCTGGACTGTGCAGGGTCATCAAATAGCTGATGTAGGAAACTTTTCATATCTGTATATTCCAGCTAATGAAAGAAGGAGAAAATGAAATGTCAATACTTTGGGTTTTTTTTTAAAGATTTTATTTATTTATTTGACAGAGAGAGATCACAAGTAGGCAGAGAGGCAGGAAGAGGTGGGGGTGGGCGGAAGAAGGCTCCCCGCTGAGCAGAGAGCCAGATGCGGGGCTCGGATCCGGGGGATCATGACCTGGGCCGAAGGCAGAGGCTTAACCCACTGAGCCACCCAGGTGTCCTGAAATGTTAAGACTTTGAAATTTCTAAAGAATTAACAGATCTAGGCAAAAAATCATTTGTAGCTGCTTTTATAATGACACAAGGGGCAATCAAACATCATACATCTTCCAACAAAAGTGCCCAACATGATCGATGAAATAATCCTGCCTCTCCCCACCCCCCAAAAAAGTAAACTTGAATCTGATCAGGTCTCTGGATATAACTACCAATTTATTAAAAAAATACAGAGGAACATGTTAAATAATACCGTGAAGATATAAGCAGGAAAATTTAGATGGTAGGAAACTCTATAGGACAAATGAACCAGTTTTTTCAATAGAAAAAACAGAAACATAGATTTGAAGGAGAATCCTGGATCCTCAAAAAATTAGAAGGAGAACTACCACATGAGCTGGAAATTTCACTACTGGGTATAACTATAAAGGAGATGAAATCACTATATTCAAGGGATATCTGCACCCCTATGTTTGTTGCTGTGTTATTTCCAATAGATGAGACATGAAAACAACCCAAGTGTCCATTGACAGATGAATGGATAAAGAAGTTGTGGTTTATATATGCAGTGGAATATTATTCAGCCACAAAAAATAAGAAAAGCCCGCCATTTGCAATAACATGAATGGAACTTGATAGCATTAGGCTAAGTAAATAAGTCAGTCAGAGAAAGACAAAAACTGTATGATTTCACTTATATGTGGAATCTAAAAATAAACAAAAACCAAACCAAACTCATAGAAAAAAGAGATAAGATTTGTGGTTACAAGGCAGGGGGTGGAGTGTACGGGAAATAGAGGAAGGTAGACAAGAGGAACAAACTTCAAATTATACAGAAATACCGGGGATGAAAGTACAACATGATGACTACAGTTCTACAGTTACCACAGCCATAGGTATATTTGAAGGGTGCCAAGAGAGTAAATCTTAAAAGTTCTTATCACCAAAAAAAACAAAAAAAAAACCCAAATTTCCTTTCTTCCATCCTTCCTTTTTTTTTTTTTTGACATCTCTATGAGATGATGGATGTTAACTAAATTTATTGTGATAATTATTTCACAGTTTATATAGGTCAAATCGCTATGCTGTACACTTTATTTTTTATTTTTTTAAGATTTTATTTATTTATCAGAGAGAGAGAGAGCACAAGCAGGGGGGCAGCAGGCAGAGGGAGAAGCAGGCTCCCTGCTGAGCAGGAAGCCCAATGTGGGACTCGATCCCAGCACCCTGGGATCATGACCTGAGCCAAAGACAGACGCTTAACCAACTGAGCCACCCAGGCATCCCTGCTGTACACTTTAAACTTACACAGTGCTGTACATCAATTGTATCTCAATAAAAGTGAAAGAAAAAAAGAGAATCCTAGAGAGTAAAATAGATTCAAGAGCTTTTTTAATAAATGTGATTCTTTCTTCTTATTTGGATGCTGATTCATATAAACTATGAAAATTATTGATAAGACAGTTGGGACAATTATTGAACACTAAATAGTTTACAATATTCAGGACTTACTCATTATTTTAGGTGTGATGATGTTTTTGTTGTGGGTTTTCTAAAAGGAGCCTTTATGTTTTATTTATACATATGTATAAAAATATGTATAGGTGAGATGGTAAGATATCTGCGATTTACTTCAAAATAATCTGTTCTGGTGGTGAGGAAGGTGTGGATGACTCAGCGTGAACCGGAGATGAAGCTGTGTGATGGGTATGTGAATGTTCATGTACTATTCTCTCTACTTTTGTATGTTTAGGTATTCCATACAGAATAATAACAAAAAGCCCCCAAGTCCAATTATGTCCCTCCTTTAATGATTTCCATCTCACTCAGAGTAAGAGCCGGAATGGCGTGTAAGTTCTGCCATTATTTCTGACCCTCCTTCTTCACTGCTTCTCTGAACTCATCTCCTACTACTCACCCTCTTGGCATTCCTGTGTGATACTCATGGGTCTCCTTGTTGCTTCCTGAATGCCCCGAAGCATGCTTCTACCTCATGCCTTTGCACTTGCTCTTCCTATGGCTTTTATTTATTTATTTATTTATTTATTTTTTTCTTTTTTTTTTTTAAAGATTTTATTTATTTATTTGACAGAGAGAAATCACAAGTAGGCAGGGAGGCAGGCAGAGAGAGAGGAGGAAGGAGGCTCCCCGCTGAGCAGAAAGCCCGATGCGGGGCTCGAACCCAGGACCTGGGATCATGACCTGAGCCGAAGGCAGCGGCTTAACCCACTGAGCCACCCAGGCGCCCCTTTTATTTATTTTTTTTAAAGATTTTATTTATTTATTTGACAGAGATCACAAGTAGCAGAGAGGCAGGCAGAGAGAGAGGAGGAAGCAGGTTCCCTGCTGAGCAGAGAGCCCGATGGGGGGCTCGATCCCA
>NW_019154174.1:1324258-1412602 GCF_002288905.1 Enhydra lutris kenyoni
GGGAGCAGAAAGCCCGATGCGGGGCTCGAACCCAGGACCTGGGATCATGACCTGAGCCGAAGGCAGCGGCTTAACCCACTGAGCCACCCAGGCGCCCCTTTTATTTATTTTTTTTAAAGATTTTATTTATTTATTTGACAGAGATCACAAGTAGCAGAGAGGCAGGCAGAGAGAGAGGAGGAAGCAGGTTCCCTGCTGAGCAGAGAGCCCGATGGGGGGCTCGATCCCAGGACCCTGGAATCATGACCTGAGCCAAAGGCAGAGGCTTTAACGCACTGAGCCACCCAGGCGCCCCTTCCTATGGCTTTTAAACCCTTGCTCCTCTACCAGGTATCTCAGCGGCTGTTTTTCTCACTTTTAGGTCTCTGCTCAGATGTCCACCCCTCAGAGAAGTCTCCCTAGGTTATCCCACATAAAATAGCAGTATCTACCCAATATCAACGTTCCTCTTGTCCTTATTTTCTTGCCCTTGTTCTTCTCTGTAGAGCTTCTCAGACATTACACTTTGACATGTATTAGAGTTTACCTGCTTGATTTCTTGATTCTCTTTCTGCCCCAACTGGGTGTAATTCCAGGAAGGCAGGCAAGGACTTAACACTTTTTTCAATCACTACAACCCCAGTGCGTAGATCAGTGCCTGGTACATAGTAGGTGCTCAGTAAATATTTGTGGGCTAAATGAATGCTTGTTCAGCCTGCACTTGTCTTTTGTTCTTTATTATGAATAATTTCAAATGTACAGAAAAGTAGAGAGAATCGAATAATGAATATCCATATATACATCCCTTTTTATCTGCATCTCCTTTTTCTTTTTTAGATGAAGTGTTTTTAAAGTATTTATAGTCAACATGCCATTTCATTCCTAAATATTTCAATAGACGTCCTTTAAAAAAAAAAACAGACTCTTCTTTACTGAGCCACGACACTATTGTAACACCTAACAAAAAGAACCCCAATTCTGTGCTCTCATCGACTCTCTCCATATCCACAGTTCCCCCAAATGTCTTTTACACTTGATTCAAACCAGGACCCAATCAAGGTCCACAAATTGTGTTTGATCATATCTCCTAAGTCTCTTTAAGCCTAGAATCGCCTCTCCTCTCTCTCCTCCCTTTTTTCCAGGTCATTGACTTGTAGGAGAAACGAAGCCCATTGTCTTTCTGGTAGAATGCTCTCCCTTCTCAGCTTTGGCTGATTGCTTTCCTGCCATGTACTTAACTTGACCCTTTTGCTCCTGTATTTGCGGTACACTGGGAGCTAGATCTCAAGGTCTGATCAGATTTTGGCCAGACATTTTTGGCAAGAATTCTTCCTTGTTGGTGCTGTGGGTGTCCTGTTGAATCACACCAGAAGGCTCGGTGACAGGCTGTCTCATTACCAAAGCTAAGATTGATGAGTGGGTTTAGGCGGTGAAAAGCTGGATCCCTGCATTGTAAATTTCTTCACTTGTAACCAGTAAGAGCTCTGTGGGCCGATGATTTGGGAGCGCGTGATTATCCAGCCTTCCTTGAACCTTTCACCTCATGGTTTCAGCATCTGGAGATGACGGATCCTGAGTCAATTATTTCATCCAGGGTTGTAAAATTCTAGTGCTAGTCTTCATTATTTATGAGGGGACATGGTTCTGTCAAGAAGAGCTTCCTCCCCTCATTGTTGAGGGCAGATTACTATTATCTTAACACCACAATTTTATTTAGGTTTTGGTTTCTCTAGTAATGTCCTTCTGTTCCGGGATCCATTCTAGGATCACGCATTCATTTTTTCTTTTTCATGCTTAAAAATGACCCAGTTCGGGGTGCCTGGGTGGCTCAGTGGGTTAAGCCTTTGCCTTTGGCTCAGGTCATGATCTCAGGGTCCTGGAATCGAGCCCTGCATCTGGCTCTCCGCTCAGTGGGGAGCCTGCTTCCCTCCCCCCCCAACCCTGCTGCACTGCCTACTTGTGATCTCTCTCTCTTTCTCTCTGTCAAATAAATAAATAAAATCTTAAAAAAAAAATGACCCAGTTCAGTCAAGTGGGAGCCCTGGCAGCCTGGCCCTGTGTCCTCTTGACTTGACCTTGACCCTAAATAGTCTTTGATAAGCTCCCCTTTGCTTTCTGGCCCCACAAGATGTCCCAGGCTCACCTGGATTTGGTTTCTTTGCCAGTATTTAAAAAGTGGTAGATTTAACTGGCTGGGGAGGATTTTCAGTTTTTCCTGAAAAGTCAGCCGATCTGGCAACACTGAGTCTGTGTCCCAGCCTGGCAGAGAGTGGCTGCAGCCTTGTAGGGCTGCCCCATTGAGAAAGGGTGGGCATGGTCCCCCAGTTTGACACAGTCCACACCACTCCCTATAACCAACTTATACCATGCCTTCGTGGAAGCTGTCTGGATTCTGTAGGCATCTGAGGTTGCTCCCAGAGGTTCAGAACAGCCTGCTTCCCCACCCCCCACCCCAACTTCTGTCTTGCCTTCATATTTAGGAAGCGTCTCCTATGTGCCGACCACCATGTGAGGCGCTGCAGTTCCAATGATGGGACAGTACGCAGCTCACTGGCCTGTTCCATCTTGGGTCCAGTCCCTGATCTTTTGCAAGTGAAGCTGAGAGGACATTTCCATGGTGCCACCGCCACCTGGCCAGCTGACTTCCAGCTAAGTTGAGGCAAAAAGACGGACTGGCAGGAGGTGGGATGGTGGGACAGAGGGAGGAGCTGGGACGTCCCCCTCTTCCCACGTTCAGGGGGTATTTGCAGCAGAGGCTGAGTCCCCTCTATGGTTTAGCTTCTCACCTGGCAGCCCCGGCTCTGGTTGCTCCTCCTTGATGGCCCCAGACAGGGGCGCCGCCTGCTCTCCATGCCCTGGCAGGGAAGGCAGCCACCAACCCCTACGTGGCTTCTCAGCTGTTGGCTCATTTGTGTAATCCATTCCATGTGTGAACGTCCCTCTGGTTGAAAGCCTAGAATTGTTTCTGTTTGTCTGATACCATAGACCTGGCTCCTGACCTCCCAGCATATACCCATTCCTTTATCTGCATTTACTTGCTTCGTGACTCTTGGACCAATTATTTCATCCATCTCAGCCTCCGTCTTCCTTATAGGGAATGTAGGGTAATGAGAGTACCCATCTCGTAACCCATCTGGTACTCTTTTTTTTTTTTTTTAAGATTTTATTTATTTATTTGACAGAGATCACAAGTAGGCAGAGAGGCAGGCAGAGAGAGAGGAAGGGAAGCAGGCCCCCCACTGAGCAGAGAGCCCGATGCGGGGCTCGATCCCAGGACCCTGGGATCATGACCTGAACCAAAGGCAGAGGCTTTAATTCACTGAGCCACCCAGGAGCCCCTCATACTCTTGTTGTAAGGATTAAATGCGATGCTGCCTATAAGGTGCTGAACTCAGTCCCTGGAACATACTACACCTTCAACAATGCTACTTATTCTTATTCTAGGCTACAGTGTGCAAACTGTACTCCACCAGGGGACAAGGGACTTCTTCCTCTCTGGCCCCAGACAAACAGCTGGTATTTATTGAGTACCTTACTGTCACCAGGGTCTTGTTTAATTTTGATAAATATCTTTAAGGAATAGGTATTACTAATCTCCCCATTTTCCAGAGGAGGAAGTAAAAGCACAGAGAGGTTGAATAACTTGCTCAAGGTCTCACAGTGACTCTAAAAGAGGGGGCACGGTTGGAACATGAGTGAGCTGCCTTCAGGGCCCAGGCCCTTTAACCTATATATCAGCCCCACCCAATATGTTTGACTCCGTTTGTTAGAATATGTGCAAATACGTCTCTGCCCTCCAGTAGCTCACAGTCTAGCTGGAGAGACAGGCTTGCTAACTGCTAAGCACGTTGCAATGTGGTGATGTTAATCATTCTTTTGTGTGCTTGTTCATTCAATTATTCATTCATTCTGCAAGCTCTGGACACCAATGATATGGCAGTCGCTGGGCTAAGGGCCAGTGAGGAGGCTGGTGTTGGGGGACCCTGACCTTCACACCTTCTCTAGTCACTGAGTGCAGGGTGGTGGAATGGGAGGCTTCTGACATTTCCTGTTTGTATTCCTCCAAAGCATAGGACTTTGGAGTCAGACACATTTGAGTTTGCCTCCTCCTTCTTGAGTTACTTGCTGTGTGACCTCATGCAAATCACTTGACCTCTCTGTGCTTATAGATACATGTAAAACTGGGGATAATAATAATACTTCACGGGTTTAATGTTAGAATGAGATGATGAATACAAAGCTCTTAGCAGAGTTCTGGGCACATAGGAAGGACTTAATTATTAGTTATTAGTATTATTTGTTGATGACGTGGTTGATTACCCATGACCCCCAACAATGGAAAACTTTTCCAAATGCTGTGTCCCTTAGTTTGGCAATGTTTTGCTCCTCTAACAGCCAGATGTGTTCCTTCTGGCTTTTCAACTGGCAAGTCTCAGCAGGGTGAAAACAATGCTAGCAGGCATGGCAGACAAATCGTTTTGAAGACACAAAGTCGGCTCTTGATTTCCAGGTGCTGTGCAGGGGCCCTGGAGAGAGCTGGAAACTCTGCAGCCTTCCTCGCCCTCCCAGCAAGCCCCACCCTGCCTGGCTCCAGATCGGTCATGCCTGGATGGGTTTAAAGAGCCGCAACCCATTCTGATGGAGAAGTTATAAACTTCATTCTGCAAGCTTGGATAAGATACAGGTAAGATTGTTTACTTTTCTGTAACAATGTAATTTCTTTTTCTGGCTGCTTCTTCCAGGAAGTAGAAACTTAGTATCAACCAGTTTGAAGTCTAAAGATGAGCCAAATGCTAAAGACTCCCAAATAAATATCTCCAGCATCTTCCCTGAGATTTTTTAAAAAGATTTTATTTATTTATTTGACACAGAGAGAGATCACAAGTAGGCAGAGAGGCAGGCAGAGAGAGAAAGGGAAGCAGGCTCCCTGCTGAGCAGAGAGCCCGATGCGGGGCTCAATCCCAGGACCCTGAGATCATGACCTGAGCTGAAGGCAGAGGTTTAACCCTCTGAGCCACCCAGGCACCCCATCTTTCCTGAGATTTAAGCACACATTTCTCTGTCTTCTTGACAATCTTGCATCGATGCTTAATAAACATCTTCAAATGAATAATCACCCCAAACTGAACACCAGAATTTTCTTCCCACCCCTGCTCCTATGTCTTCTCTATCACTGGAACTTCCAGCGTGATGGGGTGAGAAGAATGAGAAGAGTGTTTTTTCTTATTCATAATAGGCCTTTTCCAACCAGACCTGAGTTTATGCCAATGAGCTGACTCTTGGTGGGATACTGAGAGCTTCAAATGGGGCTGATGGCCAGGGGAAACCAGCCCTGGGTTTAGAGGATGGGAACTTTCTGCTTATTCCCTCCCTCCACCTGCTGGGAGGAGATAGGGGCTGGGGATTGAGTTAATCTCCAATGGCCAATGATTTAATCAACCATGGCTAAGTAATGGGACCTCCATAAAAACCCCCAAATGATGGGGTTTGGAGAACTTCCGGGCTGGTGAACACATAGGGATGCTGGGGTGGGGGGGGTGGCCCGTTCTGAGAGGACATGGAAACTCCGAGTGTTCTCCCCCAAAGCCTTGCCCTGTGCTTTTCGTCCAGTCATCTGTTTCAGAGCTATGTCCTTTATAAAAAACCAGTAAATGGAAACAAAATGTTTCCCTGAGTTTTATGAGCCCTTCTAGGACATTATCAAACCTGACAGGTGGTTGTACGAATCCCCAACTTTGTAGCCAAGTTGGACAGAAATGTCGGCATCGTGGGCACTGGTCACTTAAGACTGGTGTCTGAAATGGGGCAGTCTTGTGGGATTGAGTCCTTAAGCTATGGGATCTGTGCTAATTCCAGGTAGCTAGTGTTCAAATGGAATTAAATGATAGGACAGCCAGTGCAAGTCCAGAGACTTGGAAAATAGGTTGATATGGGGGAAAAACTCGCATACATTTGGTGTCAGAAGTGTTGTGAGGAGAAACATCTTAGAGAGTACTGCCCCATTAGAAGGCACGTTTAATAGGACGGGGGTCTGGAGATGCTGCGGACAGTGCTGTAGTCCCATCTGCTTAAACACCCGCAGGTGATGGCCTGTCACGTAGTAAGTGCTTAAGAAATATTTGTTAAATTAATGAATTTGGGATTCACTACTCTTTTCCCCAGGATAGTGCTTAAGTTCCAAAGAACTTACAAAGTGCCAAGATAATCAAGGAAAGATGTCTTCCTTTCTTCCTTCTGAAAATGAAGAATGCCCAGCGCTGACAGATCAAAGACCCCTTGGACACTGTCCTGAATCCCTTCCTTCCTCTTCAGCCATGCCCCGTTTGAGCTGCACAGGCATCTGCCTGCGGCTCCCCTCCTTCTCCACAGTCCTCTGCAGTCTGGCGGTCGTGAATGTCACTGACTTCCCCGATGGATGGACCGTTTTCAGCTCTTCCTTTACTTTATCCCGTGGACCACTCACACCTTCATGAAATTATTTCTTTTCTTGATTTTCATGATGCAATGTGCTCATTTTCTTCCACTGGGTCTGAAGACCCAATGATAATTGCCTGAAGGGGATCCCTCTCTACATGTCCCCTAGACACCAAAATTCAACAAGTCCAACATTTAAAAACACTCCAAATAGCCAGGGTTGCCCTTCTTGGTATATGGAATCACGGAATCACTGACCATTCACTTTTCTGAGATGGAAACCCAGCCCTTGTCCTCATTCCTGTCTTCTGCTTAGTTGTACACCTAATCCATCATGAATTCTAGAAATCCCATTTCCTCCTATCTGGAACTGTGTACTTCTTCCTACAGCCACTCCTGTAGCTGACATTGCCATCTTTTCTCAGAACCACTGCTCTTCTGGTATTTTTTCTGGTCCCCTTCCAATCTCTTCTTCACACAGAAGCTAGAGAGATTTTTCTAGAATGCCAACTTGATCCTCAGTTGAAAAACCTTCTGTGGGTCTTTGATTATTGGGATAAATTCCTTAACTCTTATGATAACCATCCTGATCCAGCGCCACCACAGCTTCCCTTTTGCCCTGCAGACAAGCAGAACTTTCTTTCCCTTTAGCCTGCCATGATTGTCAATGTTATGCATTCCTAAAGGAAGATAAGAATTATGCCTTTCTTTTCTTTCTTCCTTCCTTCCTTTTAAAAGTTTATTTATTTATTTTTAATAATTTCTACACCCAGTGTGGGGCTTGAACTCACAACCCTGAGATCAAGAGTTGCATATTCCTCTGAATAGACCAGCCAGGCTCTGCATTCTTGCTGACAGAGATACTTGTCTGCAACAGGGTCTTCTCAATTTCTCCTTCATCTCCTCCATTTCTTCCCTTTATCTGGTAGATCTTATGTAACATCCCTCCAGGTATCAGCTTAAAAACCAGCCCTCCAGGAAGTTTTCCTCAATCTTCCCAAGTCTGGTGCAGCACCGACTGGGATGTGTTCACTCGCATGCGGGTGGTGGGGCCGTGTGACTCATGGCCACCATGGCTTGAACACCTATTCTCAAATCCTAATCAATTAAAAACCTCCTAGGTCACCCTCTCTCTTCAGTCTGTCTTTTCCTCCTCTGCCAGGTGGATGCAGGGGACCCCATGGAGAACGCTGACTGCACTGGAGGCCAGCGGACCCCTTGCATAAAAGGACTCTGGATCCCTGAATGACCGTGTGGAGCAGAGCCCCACCTGCCCTCTCCCCAACCAGCACTCAGATTGCAACATGAGTGAAAAATAAACTTGATCGCATTGAGTCATTGAGACTTGGCGGGTGGTGTATTAGCGCAGGGAGCCTACCCTGATACACGCAGTGGGATGAATCGTTCTTGCCTCCCCCACCCCCATTCTCCCATAGAATTCTTTACCTCCCACCACCGCACTTAGCAGAGCGCATAGCAACAGCCTCTCACCTGGCTGTCTCCTCACCTGACCAGGAGCTGTGGGAAGGCAGGGATGGCCCATGCCTGTCTCGTCCTCCAGGTAAGCTGCCATTCAGTTCCGCACCTGGCTTGTGGCAGCCACTAAATAAATATTTGTGGAGTTGCTTTATGGGTGTTGAGTTCTCCATTCCTGAATGCCTATTTTGGTCATATGCCCAGGACTGGGATTCCTCCTGCATCTTGCCAGGCTCCTCTCCTGATGCCCCAGACCCACCTCTGAACCATCCCATAGCCGGGGCTCCTGGGTGACACAGCCCCTGAAGCCGGTCTGACTCCTGGAATTCCCCGTATCCCCACGGTTCCCAGGCCTCGGCTTCCGCCCACCTGTCAGGATCCCTGAGCAGCCTCCTTTATCTCATGCCTGCTGTCTGGCCTCGTGGATGTCACATTTCTTTCTGCCGGACTGGATTTCCTCTCGAGTCTTGGAACTTTCCCAGCTGCATGCTGAGGCTCTGGCCGTGGGGGTAATCACCGAGCTATGCTGTTAGCAAAAAGAAATCAGGGTATGGAAAGGGGTATACAGTGTGTAGTCGTTTGGGAAAAAAATAATCAAAACACATCAGAAAACTGGAAACAGGACAGGGGTCGGGGGGTAGGGAGTAGAGACCTGGGAGTTGGGGAGAAGGGGGAGATCCTCCTCCCCAGGATGTCCACATCCTAATTCCCAGAATCTATTACCTTACATGGCACAAGGGACTTTGGAGCTGTAATTCAGTTAAGGACCTTGACATGAGAGATTATCGTGGATTTGCGGAGGGGGGGCGCTCAGTGTAAGCACAGGAGTCCTTATAAGTGGAAGGCGGGAGAGCCGGGATGAGGGAAGTGGAAGTGCTGTTGGAAGCCCGGTAGTAGGGGGAAAGGGGTGCGTGTGTGCACGCACGTATGTGAAAAGTGAAGGATTATATGAGAATGAAGAAAACTGTAGGAGTTCACACAGCTGGTTTTTATAGGTTGCCAGGGAGGGACCTGAGGGCAGAGAAGAATGAGCGAGGGTGGGAGAACCACAAAAATAAGAACAGAAAAGACTGCACTAAAAATGCACAATGTAATTCCATTTATGACTCCATGTAAAACCAGCCTGCGAATGTGGGTAAACATAGGAGGGGAGAGAGAACCTACCAAGCACAACAAGTCCACGATGATCACAAAATGTTTACCCGGGGTGGAAGATAAGGAAAAACATGCAAGAGACCACAACAGAGTGAAAATTTGGGCTCCAGGAGAACTGATGTGGACGATGATCCTGGTTCCATCCCTTTCCTACCGTGAGACTCTGGACAAGTTCCCTCATCCCTCTGAATCTCAACTTCTTCCTCCCCTAGCAAACGTGGGTCCTAAAAGAATCTTCCTCAAAGGGTCACTGTGAGGCGTGAGCATGGAATGAGGTCATGTCCAGAAGGCACCTAGTGCCCATGCCTGGTATGCCATAAGGGTTTAATAAGTGGAGGTCACAAGCCTTCTGGCCAGCCCATAGTTCTCCCAGGCTTCACAGCCTGGCCAAGAGCAGTGGCCCAGGTGTGTCCCCCCAACGACCACAGACCTGCCGGCCTCAACACCACCTCCTGTGGTAGCAAGGACAGACTCTGGGGCAAGACTGCGCCGCAATTACTAGTCCTGGGAACATGGATCAGGTTTCCTTCTTCCTCGTGGCTAAATAAGATGCCATTGCATATATACCCCATGCTCTTGTCCTCTGATTCTTCACGTCAACTTGATTGTAGCATAAATTCCTAAGTCTATTTATGTCCATTTCTGGGCCATCTGCTCTGTTACGCTGACTTTTTATTTCTGTACTAATGCTGCACCATTTAATTATTGTCGTTAATATTAGGTTTTTACTAAAGGGCAAAACCTCTTTCACAACTTCTGTTTTTTCGGGCTGTGCTAGTCCATGCTTATCTTTTTGGTCTTCCAGATGAACTTTGGATTCTAGATTAAATCTATATCCTTACTGCTCTGAAATAAGAATTCTTTTGGAGTTTTGTTTGGCATATCTTTGTTTATACAGTGTGGATGTTTTGAGAATTCTTGTGTTCCTATTCAGCAAGATGGAGTGTTTCTCCATCAAGCGTTATTTGATCCTTTTCAGGGGCGCCTGGCTGGCTCCGTCAGTGGAGCGTGCTACTCTTGGTCTCACAGTTGTGAGTTCAAGCCCCACGTTGGGCAGAGAGCCTACTTAAAAAAAAAGTTGATCCTTCTCAATAAAGTTTCTTAGTTACAAAAAGATTTCCTGGGGCGCCTGGGAGGCTCAGTGGGTTAAAGCCTCTGCCTTCGGCTCAAGTCATGATCCCAGGGTCCTGGGATTGAGCCCCGCATCTGGCTCTTTGCTTGGTGGGGAGCCTGCTTCCCCC
The DNA here is from genome assembly GCF_002288905.1 of Enhydra lutris kenyoni. Lineage (NCBI taxonomy): Eukaryota > Metazoa > Chordata > Mammalia > Carnivora > Mustelidae > Enhydra > Enhydra lutris. The sequence continues at coordinate 1,334,524 of NW_019154174.1, forward strand.
TCTCTCTCTGCCTGCTTCTCTGACGACTTGTGATCTCTCTCTGTCAAATAAATAAATAAAATCTTTTAAAAAAAAGATCTCCTGTACATTTTTGCTAGAAAGCTGTACAAAATTTGCATGTGGACGTTTGTGGGAAATACTGATAGTTTGTCTACATAAAAATTACCAACCTCCTCATGGGAAAAAGTACCACTATCACAATTAAATGGCCATTGAAAAACTGGGAGAAATTCTTGCAGCATTAATGACTGAAAAGGGTTAATGTCTTTCCATTCCTCTTTGTTAAGAGCTCTTATAAGTAGAAGAGGTGTACTCTGACAGACAAATGGGAAAGTATGTGAACTAGTAATTCACGAAGGAATAAATACAAGTAGATAATAAACATATGAAAAAAATCTACCTCAAAGGTATAAATTAAAACATCAAAGAAACATTTTTCATCTAGCATAGATTTTAACCTTCTATTGTCAGGTATTTGGGAAAAAATGCACACATAAACCAGTGGGGTTGTTCAACCTTTCTGGGTGACAATTTAATGAGATAGAAAGCCTTAAACATATTCATGGTCTAGTAAAGGAAGTGATAGGTGTGTCCAAACATTAATCTAGAAGGCTATTATCTGTAATAGCAATACATTGGAAACAACCTATTTGTCAAATAGTAGGGTATTGTTTAAATAGACTCTGGTACATGCTGAAATGTAATGCTCCGGTAAGAATTATGCGATAGAAGTATCTGACCTGGAAAAATATTGACCATGTGTCATTAAATCAGTGGCTCTCAGTCCTGACTGTATATTACAATCACCTGAGAAACTTAAAAAAAGAAAAAATGTCAATGCCTAGAATCCATAGCCACAGATTCTAATTCCACTGGTCTGAGCTAGTACCTAGTCCTCAGCTAGTACCTAGTACCTAGTACTGATATTTTTAATTTTTTCTTTCTCTTTCTTTCTTTCTTTCTTTCTTTCTTTCTTTCTTTCTTTCTTCCTTTCTTCCTTTCTTCCTTTCTTCCTTTCTTCCTTTTCTTTCTTTCTTTCTTTCTTTTCTTTCTTTCTTTTTAAAGATTTTTAAAAATTTATTTGACAGAGAGAGATCACAAGTAGGCAGAGAGAGAGGGGGAAGCAGGCTCCCTGCTGAGCAGAGAGCCTGATGTGGGGCTTGATCCCAAGACCCTGAGATCATGACCTGAGCCAAAGACAGAGGCTTAAACCACTGAGCTACCCACGAGCTCCGGTACTGGTATTTTTTAAACTTAAGTTAAAATTTTAACTTGGAGGGGCACCTGGTTAGCTCAGAGGGTTAAGCCTCCGCCTTTGGCTCAGGTCATGATCTCAGGGTCCTGAGATCGAGCCCCATGTCAGGCTCTTTGCTCAGCAGGGAGCATGCTTCCCCCTCTCTCTCTGCCTGCCTCTCTGCCTACTTATGATCTCTCTCTCTGTCAAATAAATAAATAAAATCTTTAAAAAAAATTTTTTTAACTTGGAGATCATTGTAGATTCACATGTAGTTGTAATAAATAATACAGAAAAACCCCAGTTTCCCCTGATGGTAATATCTTGCAAAATCATATTACAATATCTCAACTGGATATTGACACTGATACCATTAAGATAAAGAACATTTCCATCACCACAAGAATCCTTTGTGTTACCCACAGAGATCTATTTCCTTTTCTTGCCCTATTGTACTGTCTAGAACTTTCTATGTTGAACAACAGTGGTGATTCTGAGATCCTTGCCTGGTTTCAAGGGGGAAGCAGTCAGCCTTTCACCAGTAAGTTTAATGATAGCTGTAGGTTTTTATAAATGTCTTTTATCAAGTTAAGAAATTTCCCGTCTTCCTAGTTTTCTGAGTTTTTTTTTTTTTTTTTATCATGAACGGGCGTTGAATTTTGCAAATGCTTTTTCCACATCAATTCCGAATATCATGTGATTTTCTTTCCTTCTTTAACCTGTTTATATGGTTGATTACGTGGATTTTTTGAATATTGACCCAGTACTGCATCTCTAGAACAAGCCACATTTGTTCATAGTGTATATATATTTTTATATATTGTTGAAGTCTTTTGGCATCTGTATTCATGAGGGATATGAGTCTGAAGTTTTCCATCATCGTGCCATCTCCGGTTTTGGTATCAGGGTAATACTAGCTTCCTAAAATAATTGGGAAGCATTCCCTCCTTTTTTACTTTTTGGGAGAGATTATGTAGAATTGGTGTTAATTCTTCTTTAAGGGCTGGAACTCTGCCCAGTTTTTTTTTTTTTTTCAGTCTATTTTCTCTCTTGTTCAGATTGAGTAATTTTTCTCTTTTGTTTATCTGAAATATAGCTTGTATAACTGCAAAAATTTTTGAAAAATTATCCTCCTGGACTCTGTGCTCTCTGCCTCCTGAGGTCTTTCCCATGCATTTACTTCTGATTCCATTTGTCCACACCCTCCACAGGAGAGCCAGGGGAAGGAAGCTCCAGACCTTTCACTGTCCTGGAAATTCATTCCTTCAACCCATTTTTTGCATGCCTAACATGGGCTAGGAATCAATGAAGAGTAAGCCCCAATTTATTTTTTATTTTTTGTATGTTATGGTGGTTTGATATCTTAAAAGCCTTTCTGGGTGGGGTAAACTGCCCTTCTTGGAGCTAGACAATTCTTAGAGATAGCAAAAGGCTCAGCCAGAAGCATGCCTTGGAGATGCAAACTAATGAATCCAAAGCCATATTTCCTCTATCTGGCCCCTATCATCGAGGAAGCAGTATTTCTTGGCCTTAATCACCCCAGGGCCAGATACCGTGCAACCAGGAATCAAATCTGTAGCTAAGAGCCCACTGGAATTACTCAAACTAGCCAATCCTGGCCAGACCTGCCTTTGCTCCTGACTTCTGTCCCCTGACCACCCCAAGGCTTCCCCATTTAGCCTTGCGAGGAATGGCATGCCTGCTCTTTCTAGGACTTGGGATGGAATAAAATCTGTTTTCCTGAGACTCTCCTGTGTTCCCTCTTGTGGGTCCACAGCAGACGGCCCATCACAGTGCACACTCTAGTGCACGAGACCGACAGGGATGAGATAGTGCTACGTGTGCAAATGTGAAACGAGGCCACGAGAAACCCCTGTGAAGGAATTCGTGGTGCTCAGATTTGGCCCGGGTGGCCATCAGAAAAGGTCTCCTTGGGGAGGTGACATGTGGGGGAGATCTGAAAGGATGATCGGAAGAAATGAACTAGAGATGTGGAGGAAGTTTTCTCGGGCAGAGGGAACAGCATGTGCAAAGGCTTCCCAACGGGAGCCAGGGTGTGGGGTGACCAGGCATCCTGCTGGGCTGAGGCTGAGCGGGTGGGTGGGGGTGGTTGTGGGCACCAGATTTTCAGTTTGGAGAGTGGGACAGTTCTGGGCAAAGCGTTCTAATCCCCCAGGGATGGAACATGCAGGTGGGAGAGGAAAGGTAGTTCCTGGGACACAGGACCCTCATAACTAATACTGGGAAACCCGTGGACAAACCGGGATGAGTTAGTCACCCTGCATGGCACCTTCAGGAAACTGAAGACGGCTCTTAGAGTGATTGCCTTTAGAAGCAGACCCCAGGGAAGAGGATTCAGGTGCAAGTTGTTTATTTGGGCCGTGGAAGAGTAGGGGAATGGGAAAAGGAGACAGAGGAGGGAAGGCAGCCAGTCAAGGGTACACTCTTGGATGGGCTATCTTCTCCAGAGAAATACAACCCACAGGAGAGAGCGAGATGACAGATGGTAGGTAGATAGATAGATAGATAAATAGAGGAGATGGATGTAGATATTCACCTAGGCTAGGAAGTCCTAACTCTGTAGGGTGGACTGACAGGCTGGAGACTCGGGCAGGAGTTCCCACAGTCTTGAGGCAGAATTTCTTGGGGGAAACCTCAGTTTTTGCCTTTTAGACCTTCAACTGATCGAATCCCATCCATATTATCGAGAATAACATCCCTTACTTAAACCTCCCTTACTTGGGTGGCTCAGTGGGTTAAGCGTCTGCCTTCGGCTCAGGTCATGATCTCTGGGTCCTGGGATCGAGCCCCGGGTTGGGCTCCCCCTCAGTGGGGAGTCTGCTTCTTCTGTCCCTGCCCCTACTCCTACTTGTGCTCTCTTCCTCTGTCTCTCTCTCTCAAATAAATACATAAAATCTTTAAGAAAAATAAAGTCAACAGTGAATCACATCTACCAAATACCTTCACAGACACACTTCAATTGTCAGTTAACTGAATAACTGGGTGCTGACGGCTGGCCATCGCAGACACGTGAAATTCATCATCAAAACTCTCAAGGGCATTGCGGTGGGCAAGGGGTTTAATCCTGCGGGGACACGCTGGGGGCACACACACATCTCAGGAGGATCCACCCAGGTGAGGATCATGGGCGTTTACAGGGGTGGGGGGCATAAATGCTCTCATCAGCCATTGTCTGGGGGCTGCTGGGGGCTGGGAGACGGCTGGGCCGGCAGTTTCAGGCCGGGAGCTGAAGTCCGCAGATACGCACTGGAATTCGGGGGATGCAGGAAGGGTGCAGCGGGCGCCACGAGATGGCCTCCAGGATGAAGCAAGGAGAAGAAGAAACGTCTCGAGCATAAAGGGTCTTGCAAGCCGTGTGAGGACTGAAGTCCTAGACTAAGGACCGGGGAAAGGCATTATATGGGCGGGGTGGGGCATGAGCAGCTCTGTGTTTTAAAAAGATCTTCAGGAAGGGGCGCCTGGGTGGCTCAGTGGGTTAAAGCCTCTGCCTTCGGCTCCGGTTGTGATCTCGGGGTCCTGGGGATTGACCCCTGCATTGGGCTCTCTGCTCAGCAGGGAGCCTTCTTCCTGCCTGCCTCTCTGCCTACTTCTGATCTCTCTTTCTCTCTCTCTCTCTGTCAAACAAATAAGTTAAAAAAAAAAAAAAAAAAAAAAAGATCTTCAGGCTGCCGTGAAAAACAACAGGTCGGAAGGGGGCAGAGAGGATGTGGAGCCACTGGCTGGGAGCATCTTGGTGGAGTCCAGGTCGGATGGTGGCATCTGGGAGGAGGTGGTAATAGGGAGGACGGAGAGAAGACGGATGCTAGGGCCATTTAGGGTACTAAAGCAACAGGCCTGGGTTATGGATCTGGGGTTACTGGCGGTGTGAGAAAGGAGTGTATCAAAGCCAGCCCCACTCTAGTTTTTTTATTTTTTTTTTCCCATACAAGTTTTTAATACTTTTGTTTATTTCTTTATTTTGATAGCTGGGGCTCCGGTGTGGACCAAACAGCCCAGAAGTTGCCTGCAACCGGTTTAAATGACCTTAAGCTGACCTTACCTGCCGCCTGACCTGTTTCTACATCCTAAAATGCTTATTGCACAACTAGAAACCTCCTGTCGGAAATACGGCTGGAAGCCAGCGTAAATGGAAGGTAAGCAGGGAAAACATTCCTCCGGTCCCTCGGCGGGGAGGGCACATCTCGTAATGAGACCAGTGGTGGCATGAGGATGAGAAATCAGACACCCAGGGCCTGTCACCTTGAAACGAGCACCCTTAACCTTCTCACCTTAGTTGTCCCAAACACTGGATGTTCATGAAAAACCACCTGTTTTCTGCGTCCTAATTTTGTTTTGTCCACTGTGCAGAACAAAGAATGGATTTACGCACTCTGGGGTTGGGGGGAGGGATGGGAAGAACAATGTCACATTAGGACTTTTGCAGTTGTCCTGGGTTTTAAGAAGCCAGGTGTAATGGGAAACCACGAAATGGTGGTGGTATAGTTGCCCGAAACCAAAATCTCCTCACCCCTATTGCCAGCACCATGAGAGTCTCCTCTGGAGGGGACTTTGGCCTAGCTGGCAAATAAGAGATGGGAACAAAGCATCATGAGTGGACCATAGAAATGACTAGAAAACCAGACTGAGCTTTACTTTCCATTGGCATCTGAGACAAGGTGGTAGTGTTTATCCCATCAACTCCAACCAAGGAGCTCGAGCTGGAAATCTAAGGAGGTGTGCGTTGAAGGCCCCCTATGGTCCACACATCATAGTATTCATGTCCTTGGGTAGTCCTCTCCCACGGTGTCCCATGATGGGTCTGTGCGGGGGACAGAATTACAGCTTCCAAAGATTTCATGTCTTCATCCCTGGGACCTGTAAATATGTTATGTTACGTGGCAGGGGGGAACTAAGGTTGAGAATGGAATTAAGTTGCTAATCAATGGACCTGGAGATGGGGGGAGATTATCCTGGATTCCCTGGGTGGACTCAGGGCCATCATGAGTGGCCTCGAATGGGGCAGAGGGAAACAGAAGAGTCAGAACCAGAGAGATCACCTCTTTAGAAAGAGTCTGCTGGACATTGCTGACTTTGAACATGGAAGAAGGCATGAACCAAGAAACTCAGGGAGCTTCCAGAAGCTGGAGACAGGGAAATGAATTTTCTTCTATACCTCCAGAAGGAACACAGCCCTGCCCACAGCTTGGCCTTACCCCACTGAGACCCATTTCAGACTCCTGACATCTAGAACTGGAAGATAATAAGTCTCTGTTGTTTTAAGCCACCAAGCTTGTGGTAGTTTGTTACACGAGCAACAGAACGCTTGGGGTAAGGGATGATAATATGGGGGGCACTCGATAAATATTTGTGAAATGGGATGAATGAAAGGTCTCTCTGCTCCAACAAATCCTGGGCTTTGTGTCACCTGGGGGTGACTGAAAGCCTCTTAGAGACCCTCATAACCCTCAGCCCACCACTTTAGCCCTGTTGGCTCCCCGGCTCCTGGAAGGATCCACTGGGACATCTTGCTCCTCCCCAACTTGGCCATGCTCTCCTGTGCCTGTTCCCTCCTCCGGAACCCCCGTCCCCTCCCCTCCCCCACACCCACTTGAGAACATCTCACCCTTCAAGAGTGAGTTCAGATGTCCCCTCCAGACGACCTTCGCTAGTTACTCAGGTAGGAACTTTCTATAGTGTGTCCTGATACTCACTACCTTGTGCCGTGTCAAGCCTCCTGCCCCTCTGTCTCCAGAGCCCTGCAGAGGAGACCTTCACAGGTGGGGCAGGAACCCTACCCACCCGTGCATGCACTTGGGATGAGGAATCCCGGAGGGAATTGTTCTCCCAAAGACTACAGGCTAGCCCAATCTTCCTGGTTTCCTCTTTCCTTGAAATCTCTTTCAGACGTTCAGTTCATCTCTGAGTCACTTCTTTTTTTTTTTTTTTAATTTTATTTATCTATTTGACAGACAGAGATCACAAGTAGGCAGAGAAGCAGGCAGAGAGAGAGAGAGGAGGAAACAGGCTCCCCGCTGAGCAGAGAGCCCCATGTGGGACTCGATCCCAGGACCCTGGGATCATGACCTGACCCGAAGGCAGAGGCTTAACCCACTGAGCCACCCAGGCTCCCTCTGAGTCACTTCTTAAAAAAAGAAAAATAAAGACAAATGTTAGTAATCTTTTCTTGATTGTAATAGTAATCCTCCTCATGGTCTAGTGCGGAATTAACAGAAATCTCCACAGAAGAAAGTAAGTTCTCGCCGAGACCACCACCGTCCTCCATAAACCCGTCTGTCACCCAGAAATGAGTAGCTGACATTTCTCTAGGTCTGACCCTGCTGCTGGGCACCAGGCTGAGCAGGGTCCTTCGTCAGCCCCATGTACAGATGGACAAACCGAGGCCGGGGACGTTCCGTGGGAGAGCCCCAGTACACACACTTCCATTCTTCTGGGTCCTGATGTCAGTAACAGCAACGGGGGTGTCTCCCTCCGTTCGTCAGATGCTGCATTTGGGGCTAAAGACTTGAAGATTTATGCCACAGGAAGCAAACTCAGAGACCTCTAGGGGCCCGGCACAGTTCATAATTGGTGACAGGGCCTTGGGGAAGTAGTTTTTCCCCCTTTGCAGCCGAGCTTTTGATAACATGTCAGTGTTGGTGGCGTTTTAACCACACGTACATTTGAATTGTTATGTCACCAAATCTCTCACTCTTTCCTCTTTTATGTTTTCTGGGCTTCCTTCTAGGCTTTGCAAGCCCTTCCTCCCTCCCAGGTCACGAGACTGCCCCCTCCTGCTGTCTTCCCATTGTTTCATATTTTTATTTTTCCTACGTAAAAATTTTAAAGTTAACTGGTCTTTTTTTTTTAAACTGATTTTATTCTCTTTTAATTTTTTAGATGTATTTATTTTAGAGAAAGAGAGAGTACAAGCAGGAAGGGCAGAAGGAGGAGACAGAATCCTGAGCAGACTCCTGCCAAGCACAGGGCCCAGTGCAGGGTTCCACAGGGACCTGGATCCCACCAATCCCGAGACCATGATCGGAGCCGAAACCATGAGCCAGACACTCAGCTGACTGTGCCGCCCACGAGGCCCAAAAGCTAACCGATCTTTTAAAATATTGGAGGTAAGATCTTACTTTTCCTAAACAAAAAGTCAGTGTCTCCCTGCTTTCGTTAGTGATTTCATTACCGATCTGAAAAGCCATGTCTTTAAAGAAAAAAACTTTTTATTATGGAAAATGTCAAATTACACAAAAGCAGTATAGTGATAGCACAATCCCCCCAAATACCTCTCTCCCAGCTTCGACACTTGTAGTATAAGGGCACCTTCTAAAAAATTGTGGTAAAATACATGTGACATAAAGTCCAGCATCTTAACCACTTGGAAGCGTACAGTTAAGTCGTATTAAATGTGTTTATCCTGTTGTGCAAATCACCTGCCAGGTGGCTGTATTTTTGTATTTTAACAGCCTCAGGTGTCTGGACTGGTTCTGGTTTCGTTCCTCTCTTTATTTAGAACTGCACTACTCACTGTACTGGCTTTGCTTATTGATTTTAAAAATTATCATGTAAGTAAAATCTGTAAAATTTATACAAAAGGACTCTTTTTAAAATTTATTTATTTGACACACACAGAGAAATCACAAGTAGGAGAGAGGCAGGCAGAGAAAGAGGGGGAGGCAGGCTTCCCAGTGAGCAGAGAGCCCGATGCGGGACTCGATCCCAGGACCCTGAGATCATGACCTGAGCTGAAGGCAGAGGCTTAACCCACTGAGCCACCCAGGCACCCTACAAAAGGACTCTTGAGTGGCAGAGTCAGTTGGGCGTCCAACTTTTAGTTTTGGCTCAGGTCGTGGTCTCAGGGTCTTGGGATCGAACCCTGTGTTGGGCTCCACGCTCAGTGCAGAGTCTGCTTGGGATTCTCTTTGTTTCCTCTCCCTCTGCCCCCCCACCATGCTCATTCTCTCTTTCTCTCTAAAAATGAGTAAGTCCTTAAACATTTACTGAAATATTATGAAAGTTTGCCTCTTTGGGCACACAGACCTATAAATTTACATATACATATTCATGTGATTGTCGCCGTGAACAAAACACTTCCATCCCCCGGCAAACTCCCTCTGACCGCCCCTCTCTAGTGTTTCCTGTCCACTCACGAAGAGGCCAATGATCTGTTCTTCAACATAGTTTTGTCTTTTCCAGAAGGTCATATACAGGGAAACACAGAGTTAGGAAGCTCTCGCGATTGGCTTTAATCACTCAGCGTACTGTCTTTGAAATTCATCCAAGTTGTGGGGTTTTTCAACAGTGCGTTCCCCACTGTTGCAGAGCAGAGGGTGTTGCCGTGGGTGGCTGTCCCTCACAGAGCTGCTGTCCCATGGTTTTAAGGGCTGTGGCTTGAGAGTGGATTTTGATGTCTGCCCACCAACGTTGCTCTCATTACATTGTTTTGCCAAAGTGTCTCAGCTGTTCTGTAGACTAATTCCTAGGTCTTCTGTGGTTTGAGCTGCTATTGTGGGTGATGCCTTCCATCATCCCACTATCCAAATGGAAAACTCAGAGCTCTCCCAGGAAGAAACATGAAAACTTTGTAAGACCTTGCTGAAGAAAACTGTAAAACTATGCACACAGATCCGAGGAAAGACTTGAACGCATGCTAACACGCATTTCTGAATGTAAAGCCTCAATTATTGAAAAGATATCTACTCTCTCCAAATTAATGGAGGTATTTTGTAGCCCTAACAGAGTTCTACCTTTTTCATCACCATTTTCAAATTAATGGCATACAATAAGCAATTTTTTAAAAAAAATTGTGTTAATCTCTTCCTTATCACAGTGGCGGTTCCTTTTCTCTTTCTGGAAGTTGCATTTGTATTTCCTTCCTTTTAGCTTGCCTTCACTGTAATCTGAATGTGTCTGGAGGATCCTGTTGCTGGTCTTAGAACAGTTGCATGTTCCAGAAGGTTCTGTGGTAGGACAAAGTCATTGGGAAAGAGTATTTCACCCTTTCCTGCCATCTCGTGAACTATCCTGAAAAGACAGGAAGGGGATTTTAATCATGCTACCGAGTCTTTAAGGATCACTGCTACTTCCAGGGGCTCCCGTGCCCCCCACCCCACCAGCTGAGAGGATGCTTCAGTCCCACACCTTGTTCCTGCCCTCTCCTCCCCACACCTTGCTTTCTTTCGATGTTGCACTATTAGAGTGGTTATAATAATAATGAAATCAGCTGTCATCTTACTAGAATGTAATGGGGAGAGCAAGGAGCTAGATGACAAATATATAAAGACAGGATTTTTTTTTAAAGCAAGTCAGAATGAAAGAAGGAGCTCGTGCACACACACTCACATCATTTTATTGACTAGTCCTTTCAAATAAACAGCTCTTTCAATTTTACCGGTTCTGTTCTGTTTCTTTTCCTTTCCTTTCTTCAACTTCTATTTGTAATTTTTTTTAAAGATTTTATTTATTCATTTGACAGACAGGGATCACAAGTAGACAGAGAGGCAGGCAGAGAGAGAGAGAGAGGGAAGCAGGCTCCCCGCTGAGCAGAGAGCCCGATGTGGGACTCGATCCCAGGACCCTGAGATCATAACCTGAGCCGAAGGCAGCGGCTTAACCCACTGAGCCACCCAGGCACCCCTCTATTTGTAATTTTGAACATTTTCCCTTTCTGCTTTCTTTTGATTTTTGTTTCATTTTCCCTAATGTCTTGAGTTGAACGCACAGTTCACTTACTTTAGAATTGCAATGCCAGTGTTTAAGGCGAGGTGGCTTCCTCTGGACACCCCCTCGGTGACATTCTCCAAAGCTGTGGATGGCTTCATGGGCATTCGGAGGGCAAAGTCCCCCTGTACTTAGGAAACCATCTGGGGGTGCTTGCATGGCTTAGAGCGTCCAATTCTTTTTTTTTTCTAAGATTTATCTGGGGGGGACATGCAGAGAGAGAGGGAGAAAGTCTCGAGCACACAGAACCCAATGTGGGTCTCAGTCCCAGGACCCTGAGTTCAAGGCGTGAGCTGAAACCAAGAGTCAGCTGCTTAACTGACTGTGCCACCCAGGTGCCCCAATCCAACTCTTGAGATAAGCTCAAGTCTTGACTCAGTGTCATGAGTTTTAAGCCCTGCGTTGGGCTCCATGCTGGGCGTGGAGCCGGGAGCCTACTTTACAAAAAAAAAAAAGAAAAAGAAAACCATGTGTGTTACATGGAGCCTGGAGACCAGCTAGGGCCCTGCAGGCTGAGTCACATCCCTGAAGTCCCCAGAGTGGTGTTCTGCCCCCCTTTCAGGGAGATATGGGGTAGGGGACCTGGAATGGTTTTGTGGGGTCTTCCTCTTCTAATCCAAATACCGGATGAGTGTCACAGGGACCAAATATCAGTGGGATGTTTCCTGTCCTCCCCAAAGCCTCTTTGAGCATCTACCCTTTCCCTAACAAGCAAGTGGCAGGCCCTTTGGGCATTAATCTATTTACGGGAATTTTACGAGTGGGCAGGTGGTTGTGTGTGACATTCCTTTCAACATGGTCCAAACTGTCCAATACTTTTTAAGAGTTTTGTGTATGAGATTGAGACCTTTTTAAGTTCCACATAAATGGTAGAATTTTTCCCCCCACTATTTTGAAGTTCTTTTGGTTGCGTATCTGGAAGGGTTTTTTTGTTCGTATTTTGGTTTTAAAACATACCTTCTGTCTTAGTAGGGACGCTTAATGTGGCAAAAACCTGACTCAAACTAGGTTAAGCCAGGAAAAGGGAATTTACTGAAAATAATCAATATTCATAAACAGAGAATAGTCATATTTGCTTGTCCTGCTGGATGAGAGATGCCGATGTCCTCAGAAACCCTTCTGTGTGTCTTTGCATCCTGGCTTTTTCCCTTGTGTCCGCTGTTCCAGTCCCGGCTTCCCCCGACACGCAGCTCCAGACCCGACTCCTTCCCCTGCCTTGTCTCCTGCGGGCAGAATCCTCTGCTTGAGGTCATGGATGCTGGGCTGTTAGAGCATCCTGTGTCCGAATCCTCTGCTTGAGGTCATGGATGCTGGGCTGTTAGAGCATCCTGTGTCCGTGTGTGGTGTGCACGCCCACCCTCTTCCTATGACACCTCTCCAATCATAGCCAGATGTCTTAAAGTCTTACCGTCCACCTTGCAGGGTCGAAAAAATCTTCCCCCTCAGCTTGGCTCTCCTTAACAATCTCAGGTCACAGAGTGCTCCCTCTCTCCCACACCCTGTGTTCCAGCCATAACAAACTACTCCCCCTTTCCAAACAAACGTGTCCTTTTACCTCTCTGCTTTGGACATGCTGTTCCTTTTGCCAGGAATACACTCTTCCCCCCTTACTCCTTCTGTGGGATCCTAAGTCATGCCCGGGAATCACGGGGTAGTTTGTCCCCCTCCTCCCCAGGCTCCTGCCTGCCTCTGCACTCATGCTTCTCCAGAAGCTGGACAGGATGGAATCGTGCACGGCAGTCACCCCTTTAAGACCTCAGGACTGGATCCCCGAGGGCTAAAGCTTTGCCTTGCCAATTTCCATACAGTGTCTAGAATGTCAGTAGGTGTTCTGTAAATGTCCGTTGGCACAATGTGTGGAATCGGTCAGCCGTCCATGCCCTGCCAATGATTTTATTTTTTTGTGCACTATAGGATTCCTACGCATTTTCCAATGGGATAGTCGGTACCTTCGTCCCTCTGTTGGAGAGCTGCCCTGGGGCTGCCAGAACCAGCTTTTCCTGCATGCTTTAGAGAACCAGAAATGCTTAGAAGTTTTCATGCCCCAGGGACAGACCTTAATCAAAGATTATGGGAGGGGGCTACTCCAGCTACTTTGTCCTGAAGTGACAATTGTAGATATGACCCACACTGTCCCCAGAGCTCCCCTGCAGGGCTGAGCCACCTTTCAGCTCTTTGTGACTTTACTTGATTCCACATTCTTGCCTGATGCCCTTTCCCTCCCCATCCTACTCTCCACTCTCCTACCCCCTCCACCATGTCCTAATAAATCACCTTCACACAAATCCTGGTCTCAGGTCCCAAGATCTGCTCCTGGGGAACCCGGCCTAAGACAGAGCCGATGACTGAATGAATGGAAGGAGACAAATAATGAATTCAGAAATCAGTCACTATTTGTTGATCCCTAACTGCGTGGGAGAAATGGAAGCAAGAGGGGACCCTCCCTACCCCCACCCTACCCACCCCACACCCCAGGATGTATCTTCATAAGGAGACGAGATTTATATGTACAGAGAAAGAACCAAGACATAAGATGAGGGTGATGAAGAGTGAGCAGGTATATAGCTCAGGGAACGGAGAGCTGGCTGTAGGCCTGGGGAGCTGAGGGATGTCTGAGGCTGGTCAGACTTCCCAGGCAGAAGTGGGACTCTGTCTGAGCCCGGAGGGAAGGCTAAGACAGTGCAGGAAAGACCCAGTGAATACAGCAGAGTGGCAAGACTAAAATGATGAGACTTGAAAGCCAGGATATGAAGACTTGGAATCCATTCTGATGACTTTATCTCATAGGGTGATTTGGAAGAGGGGGGGAATCAACATCAATTTATTCATTCAACAAACATTTATTGAGTGTAATATGTGGCACACCCAGACAGGAACGAGGTGTACTCTAGGAGGGGTGTTCTTTGACTGAACTGTCTATTCTGGCCACCAGAATCATGACTGTATTTATTAGTTGGATCTACCTATAATTTCTGGATAGATTTTTTTTTCTTATGCAATTTTATCATGTGTGTCTATGTTTTTCTGATCGTAAAGCAGAATGTTGTCATCGTAAAACAAATCAAGCATTTGAAGGACCGTGCATGGTAGGGAAAGAAGGATCTTCTGTTCGAGAGAGAGGAGCAGAAATCTGCTTGAAGGGGGTCGGGCTGTGCCTTACCCTGTAGAAGCTTGCTGGATGTAGCAAGCCCCCACACTGGGTTTGGGCTTGGGGTCCCCAGGAACAATTACGTGGAGGGGCCATGTTAGGCACCTTGTGGGCTGTGTTTCCAGTTTTCCAAGCATTCAGTTAAGTTTGGCACAAACATCTTTGTTATGCTTTGAAAGGAGGTTAGAGTTAAGGTGAAGCCTGTGTCTCTAGTTAAAATGGTGTGGGACCACAGAACAGATGGCTGAAGAAGAAGTGCCAAGTGCTGGGTAGGCAATTCAGAGGAAGAGACAAGCTCCTGCAAGTGGCAGGGGATGTGGGAATGAAGCTTATGAGCACTGCTTGGAGAGCCCAGGTTGGGAGTGAGGGAAGACTGCACTTCCTGCTCTCTGGGAAAGCTGGGGATTCTAGTCATCATATTAAATGAATGTTTAAAAATTTGATCAGAAAAAAAATTTTTTTTGAGATTGAGAGCAAGAGAACACAAACAGCGGGGAGCAGCAGAGGGAGAGAGAAAAACAGGCTCCCCGCTGAGCAGGGAGCCCGATGCGGGACTTGATCCCAGGACCTCAGGATCATGACCTGAGCTGAAGGCAGATGCTTAACCACTGAGGCACCCAGGTGCCCCGAGTCCCAATATTCTAATACCTGAGTTCTTCCATATTTGAAAATGTCTCTTGGTTCTCTTTACACATGAATAATACTCCAATGAGATGTAGAATTTAGCACTCTGTTGATGTTGCTCTTGGCATTCCAGGCAGGGGAGAAAAAGTGGGATTGAGTAAGGAGAATGAAGAATAGAAGTAGTGAATTGTGTGACTCAGAAATGAATAGGGGTGTCTGGGTGGCTCAGTTGGTTAAGCATCTGCCTGCAGCTGAGGTCATGATCTCAGGATCCTGAGATCAAGTCCTGCATCAGGCTCCCTGCTCAGTGGGAAGTTTGCTTCTCCTTCTCCCTCTGCCTCTACCTGACCCCCACTCATGCTCTCTCTCTCTCTCTCTCTCTCTCAAATAAATAAATAAAATCTTAAAAAATAAAAAAGAAATGAACAGAAGATAGAGTTCAAGGTAGAGGCCATGGTCAGCTTTTGAAGGCCCTTGAGAGTCAGGGTAGAGGGTGCTGAAGGCATCTGATTGGAGGGAGAACACCCACACAGCCAGACCTTAAAAAGATTAGCTGGGCAGAGGTAACGGGAAGAATTAGAGAAGAAGATAGAGGACTGTGTTGTTGTGGAATAAATGTGGAATAAGTGTGGCTACAAGTCCCACAAAGTGGTAAGTAGTTTATTTATATCATATAACAAGAGGTCCAGAAAAGCAGGGACTAGTGTTGGTTTAGTGGCTCATTGATACTGGGTGATGTCCTTGCAGTTCTCTTGGCCTTTTCCTCATGGTGGCAAGATGGCTACTGCAGCTCCATACATCCTATTGGCATTCAAGGCACAAGATGGAGGGAAGGGAAGGTATAGTCACAGTTGACTCATTTTATTAGGGGAGCATAAACTTCCCAGAACTCTCCCCCTCCCAGAAGATATTTATATCTCAGTGGCTAGAGCCATGTCATTTGTTCATTTCATCTGCGAGGGAGGCAAGGAACTGGGCTCATCATAACAGAAAAATGACATCTTCACATATTTAAATGACACATTTACATATTTAAATTGCACGTTTGATGCTGTGCATATTTACATATTCAAACGACATATACCCACATACTTAAATGACAGACCTATATATTTAGAAGACATATTTACCCATTTCAATGACATACGAATTTAAGTGACATATTTAAATATTTTTAAATGGATATTTACAGACAATTGAAAGGCTCCGCCAGAATACAAAAAGTGCCACCACTGCCACCACCCCAAAATTTAAAAAGCCAAATAAATAAATTGAACTACATTAAAATTAAAAACTTGTCGGGGCACCTGGGTGGCTCAGTGGGTTAAGCCTCTGCCTTCTGCTCGGGTCATGATCCCAGGGTCCTGGGATCGAGCCCCGCATCGGGCTCTCCTCAGCGGGGAGCCTGCTTCCTCCTCTCTCCCTGCCTGCCTCTCTGCCTACTTGTGATTTCTCTCTGTCAAATAAAGAAATAAAATCTTAAAAAAAAATTGAAAACTTGTCTGTTCATCAAGTAACACCATAGAGTGAAAGGGCAAATAGTACTGGAAAAAAGGATTTTTTATTTTTTTAAAGATTTTTATTTATCTATTTATTTGACAGACAGAGATCACAAGCAGGCAGAGAGGCAGGCGGGGCGGTGGGGGGAAGCAGGCTCCCCGCTGAGCAGAGAGCCCGATGTGGGGCTCGATCCCAGGACCCTGGGATCATGACCTGAGCCGAAGGCAGAGGCCCAACCCACTGAGCCACCCAGGCACCCAGGAAAAAGGATGTTGACAAAGGAATTGTAGTCAGAACGCACAAAGATCTGCAAACCAATAATAAAAAGACAGACAACCCAACAGAGAAGAGCAGGGCAATAGAAAAAGAGTCCCTCCACATAAGAGAGTATCTGGATGGTTGGGGCGCCTGGGTGGCTCAGTGGGTTGGGCCTCTGCCTTTGGCTCGGGTCATGATCTCAGGGTCCTGGGATCGAGCCCCGCATCGGGCTCTCTGCTCAGCCGGGAGCCTGCTTCCTCCTCTCTCTGCCTGCCTCTCTGCCTACTTGTGATCTCTCTGTCTCTCTGTCAAATAAATAAATAATAATAAAATCTTAAAAAAAAAAAAGAGAGAGTATCTGGATGGTTCTATGAACTTGTAAAAATGTGCTCACTGTCTTTAGTCATCTGGGAAATAGCCATTGAAACCACAGTGAGTTGTCATTAGACAGCCTTCGGCACGGCTTAAATGAAAGATGCGGATTACCAGTTGTGGGTGAGGATGTGGAGCAGCGAGGGCTCTCCTCCTTGCTTGCGGGAGTGAAAACTGGTGCAGTCCCCTGGAAAATCACGTCAGTCCGCTGGACTGATGCACACTCCACGACCCAGGAATTCCACTTGCAGCAGAAACACCCAGCAAAGGAAAAAATAGATGTGTACATACAGATGTGTGTATCTACTCATTTATTTAACAAGGGCCATGGGCTAGAATATTCATAGCAGCCCCGTTCGTAATTACTCCAAAGTGGAGGCAACCAAATGCCTAGGAGCAGAACCCATAAAATTAAAAAAATAAAATTGCGGTCTATTCCTCCATGGGAATACTACCAGCAAGGCTAATTGATTCCCCTACAAGTGTGTGCACCAACAGGCATGACCTCAAATGTCATGTTGAACAAAGAGGTTGTACAGTGTGTACTGTATCTTGACATGTGTGTAGAATACAGGAACAGGAGAAAGCAGTCTATGCCATTAAAAGTCAAGGTAGTAGTCTCGGTGGGGAAAGGGCAGGGAGGAGGAGGTGTTAGTGACTGAAAGAGGGTCAACGGCAGACCTCTGGTGGGTACTGGTGACGTTCTCGTCCTTGAGCTGGGAGCTCCTCGTACCATTGTGTTCCGTCTGTGACAGTTTGTCAAGTTGCATAGTTATGCTATGCGTGCTTTTCTTTTTCTGTGTATAGGTTATACTTCAATGAAAAAACGAAGGTTTTTTTATTTTTTACTTTTATTTTTAATTTCTTTTGGGTGGGGGAGGGGCAGAGGGAGAGAGAGAGAATCTTTTTTTTTTTAAATATTTTATTTATTTATTTGACAGGCAGAGATCACAAGTAGGCAGAGAGGCAGGCAGAGAGAGAGGGGGAAGCAGGCTCCCTGCTGAGCAGAGAGCCCGATGTGGGGCTCAATCCCAGGATCCTGAGATCATGACCTGAGCTAAAGGCAGAGGCTTAACCCACTGAGCCACCCGGGCGCCCCGAGAGAGAGAATCTTTTTTTTTTTTTTTTAAGATTTTTATTTATTTGACAGACAGATCACAAGTAGGCAGAGAGGCAGGCAGAGAGAGAGAGAGGAGGAGAAGGAGGCAGGCTCCCTGCTGAGCAGAGAGTCCGATGTGAGGCTCAATTCCAGGATTCCGGGATCATGACCTTAGCCGAAGGCAAAGGCTTTAACCACTGAGCCACCCAGGCGCCCCGGAGAGAAAGAATCTTAAGCAGACTTCCACACCAGCTTGGAGCCCATTGCAGAGCTCGATCTCATGACCCTGAGATCATGATCTGGGCTGAAATCAAGAGTCAGATGTTTAACTGACTGAGCCACCCAGGTATCCCCAAAACTAAGATTTTTAAAAAAGCGACTGCCACACCAAGTGTGAAACTAAGAAAATAAGTCCTCTTCATTGTCTCCCCTAACAATGGAAGGCTCTGGCCACTGGACCAGGACTCTTCAGATCTACTGCACTGAGCCAGGTATCCGGCTGTGCCCGCCCCTGCCCCAAGTCAACCAAGCTGGCCGAAGAAGAGATGTCGGTCACGCAATAATTGCTATTTACCACAGGGGTCTCACAGTCTAAAGAGGGCTGGAGCCAAGCGGGGTACCTAAGTAAATGAGATGACCAGTTATCACAGTAGGAAGTTGTGGGGACTATGGGGAACTGGCTTCTAGAGGGGCAGGTGCCTGGAGCTCTAGCCGATTAATGCGTTCCAGAATGCAGCCCAGTGAAGTCATTTTTTGAAAAAAAAAGCATTCAGAAATCCAGTTTGCTCTACCAAACCTTTCTGTTTTGATGGTTCGGCAGTTTTTTCAGATGAAACAGGCCAATCAAAACACGCCCTTGGGCCAGATTTGGTGGACAGGCCTCCTGTTTGCAACCTCTGGGTTGACGGTAGAATGAATCATTCTGGAAACTCCGTCTGCTGGAACTGTAATAATAAAAAGCAATAGCTTTATTGGACACTTATTGGGACATTTACCGTATTTCCTCGCTTCTAAGATGCCACCCACACTGTTTATATGACAGCCGCTTTCTAGGAAAAGAAGGGGCAAAAAAAGGAAAAGGGAAACATTACCAATATTAAATGAATTCATCCATAAAAGACACACCTAGAGACCTTAAAATGTAAAACAAACAAACAGAACAGAATGAAGGTATGCTAAAGAAATAAAATACATGAGACACTTTCCCACTTAATTCTTAGAAAAACTTGGGGCGCCTGGGTGGCTCAGCGGGTTAAAGCCTCTGCCTTCGGCTCAGGTCATGATCCCAGGGTCCTGGGATCGAGCCCCGCGTCTGGCTCTCTGCTTAGCAGAGAGCCTGCTTCCTCCTCTCTCTCTGCCTTCCTCTCTGCCTACTTGTGATCTCTGTCTGTCAAATAAATAAATAAAATCTTTTAAAAAAATTCTTACAAGAACTTGATGTGATAGACATGATTGCTAGATCTATTTTCTTTATTTATTTTTGGTAAAGATCATATTTGTTTGTTTGTCAGAGACAGCGAACACAAGAGGTGAGGTGGGGAATGGAGTGGCCCGCAGAGGGAGAAGCAGGCCCCCCCTTGAGCAAGGAGCCCAATGTGGGGCTCGATCTCAGGACCCCAAAATCACAACCTGAGCCGAAGGCAGACACCTAACCAACTGAGCCCCACAGGTGTCCCATCCAGTGCCACACGCTTAATCGTTGTAACACGTTGCTTCTCTTTGTGGAATGAGTAACATTGAGAGCAAAGGTTGTCGGTTTTGGTATTATAGCAGGTGTAGTGGCTAACGGACCCCTAGATGTAGAGGCACCAATGAGATAAAAATGCATTTCTTGCTCTGTTGATCATCTCTGATGGCCGTGCAGGGGTGGGAGCCACTCTCCCATGTGGTCCTTGAGAGCAGTGACTCTCTCATCTTCTCTGTGTGACTTGGCCAGCCTGGTGAAAGGGGGAAGGAGCAAGAGAGAGGCCAGAAATCTTCGGTAGAAAGTGGCGTCCGCTCACATTCTACTCAGAAGAGCCCAGGCCACCCTAAACCATAAGAGGGGCTAGGACAGCTGCTCTCCTATTGCTGAGGAAGATAGAAATAAATTCTGGGGAAAAGCTACCAGTCTTCCAGGGAGTGGCTTGGAGATATCAAACAATACCGGATCACTGAGAAAGGTCTCAATTTGGTGCTAGTGCGTCCGTAACGTTTCTCTGGTTTTGCCAGCCTCTTTGGTAACCACGAGAGCAGTGTTACCAACGGTGTTACTAAACGGTGTTTAAGAGAGCTCACTAACATTGTTCTTGTTATATTCTACAGTTGCCCTTTCTTTTTGACAGTGGTTGCTGGGTAGGCATATATAAATCTTCCTTTTATAACTAATGTGTTTAAAGTGGAAATCATCAGTGGACGGGAAAGAGTTGTGCAGGGGACGTGGATGGGGAAATTGCGAAGGCGCTCGCAGATGGCCTCATGCTGATAAAGAGTGTATCCTCCTGCAGACGCTGGACAGTGTTCCTGAAATGGTGGAAAGAACTAGCACGGTGGGGAGCCATCTTGGGTAAGTCAGGTGGTGTGGGCTAGGCTGAGGGCAGACAGGGGTCTGGAACCCCGCGAGAAGAGCCCAGCTCTGAGGGAAATCTGAGGCCAGGTCCCTGTTCCTTGTTCCCACTGGCCAGGTCCTCAGGGTATAAGCAGGGGCGCGTGGGCCCTGGCAGGTGCCTGATGCCTTCCCTGGGAAGCTTGCTGATGTCTCTTTCCCAGCCCCAGTCCCCTTTGCACTACTGGGCCACCCTCCAGAGGGCAGAATTCTTGGGTGTTTTTTGTGGAAGGCTCTGTACTCTGGCTCGGTGCCCGGCTGCTGCTGCCCCTGCATAGGCTGCCACACTTCCTGAAGGGAAGAGAGAGGGTGGCACCGGCCCCCAGTCCAGGGACTGGGTGAGTCCAGAGCGTGGTCTGAAGCCTGCATCTTTCCTGGAAATGGCTGGTTGACTGAGAGGCATTTCTAGGTATTCCATCAGGCCAGTGACATAAAAGAGACTTTGCCCAGGAAACGGAGGCTTTTGGGAATCCCTTGGGAGCAAAAGGTCCCTGAGAGTGATTTGATGAGCTCTGTGCCCAGTGTTGGTGAGGACTCTGGTCCCAACGGTGCTTATTGAATACCAGGAGAGGATGGCCAGATAGCGTGAGGCTCTGAGCGGGCATGCTCACTGCTTATGAGGGAAATGCAAATTCAAACAACAGGATTCTTTTCCCTCTTCAGAGTGGCAAGGCCAAGTTCAAAAGTCTGACGGTTCGGCGCTATCCGTGATGAGGGGGGAAATGGAGCTCTCGAACAATGCGCATGGGAGACTGTCTGGGGATGTTGACTTTGGAGAACAGATGAGCACTCTCCAGAAAAATTTTAGTGCAAATACTGGAAACAACCTAGAGCCCCAGCAGCAGGAGAAGGGCTGATCGAGATATGCTCACGGCCATCAGGGTAACTCACCTGTACTATGCGCGCCAACATGGCCAGCGCCGAAAATAACGGTATGGAGGGAAAAAAAGCATGTGGCAGATGATAAGAGTATTAGCTAGCTATTGTCATGTGACAACTTATCCCCAAATTCAATGGCGTTAAACCACCACCGCCATTTATCATATTCCTAGTTTGCGGGAAGTGTGAATTCGAGTGGGAGGTTCCGGGTGACGTTTCTTATGAAGTTCAAGTCAAGATGTCAGCTGGGGCTTCTGTCATCTGAAGACTTGGTTGGGGCTGGAGAACCCATTTCTGGGGTGGTTTATTCATATGGCTGTCACCTTCATGCCGATTGCTTGTGAGGGGTGCGAGTTCCTCCCCACGGGGACCACTCCATGGGGCTGGTTGAGTCTCCTTGCAACATAGCAGCTGACTAGCCCTCAGAGCAAGCCATCCACGAAAGTACAAGGCAGAAACAGCAATGTCTTTTATCTTTAACTTTGGGGGTCATGTGCCATCACTTCTGCCACATTCTATTCATCAGGAACAAGTTACTAGGACGTCTGGGTGGCTCAGTGAAGGTTAAGTGTCTGCCTTTGGGTCAGGTCATGATCTTGGGGTCCTGGGATTGAGCCCTGAGTTGGTCTCCCTGCTCAGTGGAGAGTCTGCTTCTCCCTCTGGCTCTGTCCTCCACCCCCCTCCCCACTCAGGTGTGATATTTATAAAAATATCAGAGAGAGAGAGATATCACATGGTGTCATTCCCAGTCCAAGTCCAGGAGAAGATCAATGTCGAGTGTTCCAGACCAACAGGGAGTCAGGCAGAGAGAGTGGATTCTCCTTCCTCTGCCTTCTTCCTTGTGGCCCTCTATGGCTTAGGTGATGTTCCCTTGTATTTGGGAAGGGCTATCTACCAATTCAAATGCTGCTAAGTCACTAAGTTTTAGGGTACTCTGTTATGTGGCAATAGAGAACAAGTAAAGGTTTTGAATCACGATTGGTATTGTTAAAATTCCCTGACCTTTTCTTAGATCCCCATGGCTTCTCTCTCTTTTCCTAATGTGCTTGTTTGGTGCCATTCCTGTTCCTCGGGAGTTTTATTTGCCATTGTTTCACAGGCAGGAGAAATTTGTTATGAAACTTGTTTTGGAAAGATATATACAGGTGGTATTGTTTCTGAACTCTTGTGAGTCAGATTTTGTTTTTCTTTTTAGGTTTATTTATTGATTGGTTTGAGAAAAAGAGAGTGAGGGGAGGGGCAGAAGGAGAGGGGGAAAGAAACCTCAGCAGACTCCCACACTGAGCACGGAACCCAACATGGGGCTCCATCCCAGGACCCCAAATCATGACCTGAGCTGAAGCCAAGAATTGGAGGTTTAACTGACTGAGCCACCCAGGCGCCCCCAGATGTTTTTTTCCCCTTATGTTTCACGTGTATATAAATGAATCACAATCTTATCTACTAAAAATCTTGAGCGTTTCTTTATCATTACTGTGGTTCCTAAATCTTAGAAGTCTGCTGACAAGCTTACTCTTATGTAACTTGTTTTTTCTGCCTGGGATCTTGTAAGAATTTCTATGTTTGAAATTTTAAAAATTTCACTAAAATTTTTTTTAGATAGAATTTTCATTAATTTTCAAATTAATTTTAATTAATAGTCAAGGAATCCTTTTCCTCTGTTCTGTTCTTCTGGTGATTTAATTATATGCACATTTATCCCTTGCCTCTCTTCTCCTATCTGCTCATCTTTTGTTTTTCCTTCATTATTTCTCTCTCTGAGTTTTAGAACCCTCTAATTATTCTTCAGATTCATTGATTTGATTTTGTGCAATGTCCAATCTTCTGTTAACTAAATGCCTCTAGGTCCTTTTAAAACTCTATAGGTATATTTTTCATCTCCAGAGTAGTTTTATGTCTTAAGGTTATTTTCTTACTAAGAATTGTTTGAGAAGTGGCGCCTGGGTGGCTCAGTGGGTTAAGCCTCTGCCTTTAGCTCAGGTCATGATCTCAGGGTCCTGGGATCGAGCCCCACATCTGGCTCTTGGCTTGGCGGGGAGCCTGCTTCCCCCTCTCTCTCTGCCTACTTGTGATCTCTCTCTTTCTGTCAAATAAATGAATAAAATCTAAAAAAAAAAAAAAAAAGAATTGTTTGAGGGGTGCCTGGGTGACTCAGTGAGTTAAGCACCTGACTCATCTCAGCTCAGCACTTGATTTCAGGGTTATGAGTTCAAGCCCTGTGCTGGCTGTGGAGCCTACTTTAAAAAAAAAATTAGTTGAGAGATTTAATGCTTCTAATCTTAAGACTACAAATTAGCAAGTTTTCTCCCTTCCATTTTTGTTCTCTGGGCCATCTGGGTGACTTATCCTGGGACATTTGCTCATATCAGCATCCTTTTGACCTGCTTGATCTCTGTAGATGGGCAGTCATGATCCCCTGTTTGCTCATTCTTATAGGAGGAGGCTTGTGTTTATTCAACACTGGGCGTCAAGATGGGTTACACATTCTGTTTGAATATTTTGGGCCTGGACAAAGAGAGGAGGGAAAAGTTTATATTTACTGTAGCTTTACCTTGCCCTGGTTAAGCGTCAACAGGCTATGGAGGTAAGGGAGGAAGCTTCAGCCGAGGACAGATGCCCTGTGGATTTCATTCTTGTGCCAAGTGGCCTCTTTTGTCTTCAGATTTAACTGGAACAATGACAACTTCCTGGATAAGCCCAGCTGGATTTACTGGGGGTCATGAACAGGGGTCACCCTGTTTATTCTAGCACATCTCTTGGGCATTGCTGGACATGTTAGCAGAATCAAATTCTGTTCCCCTCTCCGCCCCCGATCATTCTGGACTGCACCCACCGCTGTCCCCAGCTGGTGTGCTCAGAGCTTGCTCATGGGTATCTTTTGGCCCCTTCCACCTGCTCCTTGAATGGGCTTTTCAGTTGCCTGGAATGAATTGTGGCTGGATGGTCCCTACTCTTCCCCTGGTTGAAGCTCAGTATATCTACGGAAATTCTTGAATGGTTCTGATCTGCCGTAAATGGCGCCCTTCCCTATTCTCCGTCTGTGGGGTGGAGTTTTTCCTCATAATAAACCTCATGCTCCCTTTGCCTCATCCTTCCTCACTGGGCCTACCAAGCCATGCCTCAGACCTCCATTTAAACCCTGCTTCCTCCAGGAAATGTTCCTGGAAGTCCTCCCACATAGCTACCCTATGCTGTGGTCTTAGAACTTCTTGTGTTCTGCCTGTGGTAGACCTCACCACCTGGGGTGTTCTCACTCTGTTTACTGATCTGTCTTCCCCTGTAAGCTGTCGTCTACAGAGCATGGCAGTTCCTATTCATTCATTCAAAAAAATTTGATGGGGAGCCAAGTATATATGAGCCACAGTGCTAGGCACAGTTTTTGCCTCCTGCCCAGTGCCTGTCACTGATTGCTTAGTAAATATTCGCTGGAAGAATGAGTGGCCAGCTTCAGGGAACCAGGCCAAAGATGGCAGCCGGTGATCTGCAAGAATGTTGGAATGCTGGTGGGTGGGGCTTCCCTGCAGCTCCAGCGAGCAAAGTAGCTCCTAGGGTAGAGAGAACAGAATTCTAGCTTGGGCTGGTGCCCTGAGGTCTGGAGGCCTGCAGGGGGATCTGCCTGATGGTGGCAAGGAGTGCTCAGGGGCTGAAACCTGGGCAGAGCCTCTGATATGGTACAAAGAAACATCAGGCCAAAGGAAAGCAGCATGTCTGTGGCTGAGGCTTCCATGGCTGGGGTTCTGCACCCACGAGTCCCTACCCTAGAGTGTAGGAAGTGTTTAAACCTATGGACTTTGGAGCCAAAGATCTCACAGCCTCAGTTTCCTTTTCTGTAAAATGGGCATAAAACTGGTTTCCTAGGTCCCTGTGGGGATTAAAGGAGGTTATTATGAGTATATCACATCAGCTCTGGCGTCTGGCATATAGTAAAAGTTTTATCAACATTAACGATTCCTATCTAGGCTTGCTTTTATTATCTGGAGTGCATTTGGGGAAGATAGCAGGAACAAAACTTTGGCCCCAGTCTGGAGGTATAGCTTCAGCTATCTCTTAGAGCCCTGGGTATGCACCAGCCTGGAGCAAGTGAAAGCTCCACTCCTGGGCCTGGGCCTTTCCAGACTTCTGTGGCTGAGTTGTGGCACAGAATAACTGGGTTTTCCCTAGCATGCTGCCTCCGTAGGTAAGGCCTGGCCTAAGGCTACTGTGGGAAGGTAAAAATCAGAGCACTCGCCAACACTATCTAATCACAGTAAAACATCCGCAATAAAAGGTATTGCCCAGATATCGAGGAAAAAGCAAATAACAGGGCTGTCCCAGGACCAAGTATAGGGGAATGTAGGCCAAAGGAGGTTTGAAAGAGCCTCCGATGAAGACTTCTGTCCCTGGGTGTAGAAGTGTAAGTTACAGCTCAGGTCCACTGCATTGAGGCAACTGTCTTTTGAAGCCTGCCTGTCATTTAGGGCTTGGTGGCTGGATTACGGTGAGGGGTGGGGGACAGAGTGACAGAGTGGGTGGTACTGCCTAACTAAGTGGGTAGATGGAAGTGCTGCCAGCTGACATTTTGGGAAGATGAACATATTTGGGGGCAGGGGGAAGGGACCAAGTTCAATTTTGAACATAGAGTCTTTTTTTTTTTTTTTGAGAGAGAGAGGGAGAGAGTGTGCGTATGTGAGTGTAGGGAAGGGGGGTGAAGAAGGGCAGAGGGAGAAGGAGAGAGAGCAAATCTCAAGCAGACTCCCCACGGAGCGCTGAGCCCGATGCAGGGCTCAATCCCGCCACCTTGAGACCCTGACCTGAACTGAAATCAAGAGTGGGGGGGCTCAGCTATCCAAGCCACCCTGAATATAGAAACTTTTGAGGTGTTTGAAGGGTGTTGATGTAGAAATGGCTATAGGGCAACCAAATGTGTTGATTTGGAGCTCCCAGAGAATTATATAAAGATGTAGAATTAGAACTACAAATAAGGAGGGGATGACAGACTGTGCAATGGAGCAAGAACAATGGAGCAAAGAGAAAACCATGGAGAACTGACACTGGGAGAGGGAAAATGGTGGCAGGGAAGCCAGCAAAGAAGATGGGGAAGAAGGAAAGACTGGAGAAATAAGAGCAAAACCAGGAACTGGATAGAATATCACCAGGCTTTTTTTCCCTCCAGATTTTATTTATTTACTTACTTATTTGAGAGAGAGAGAGAGAGTGCGCACGCACAAGCAGGGACAGTGGCAGAGGGAGAGGGAGAAGCCAGCTTCCCGCTGAGCAGGGAACCCTACACAGGGCTCGATCCCAGGACCCTAGGATCATGACCTGATCTGAAGGCAGATGCTTAACCGACTGAGCCACCCAGGCACCCCCAACCAGGTTTTTCCAGAAGAATTTTGAGGAGAAAAAGAAAAATTTCAATAAAACAAAAATTATGATCTGGAGCTACAGTTACAAGCATGGAGGGCCATTTATAATATAGTATTTAGTGGGAAAAGTACACTGAAGGGAAGGGTGACCATATTTTTATTAAAAAAATATATATATATTTGGAGCACCTGAGTGGCTCAGTCAGTTAAGTGTCTGACTCTTGATTTCAGCTCAGGTGATGATCTCAGGGTTGGGGAATCAAGCCCCATGTCGGGCCCCACGCTCAACAAAGAGTTTGCTTAAGATTCCCTCTTTCCCTCTCCCTTTGCCCCTTTCCCTGCTCTCTAACTAACTAACTAACTAACTAAATAAATAAATAAAATCTTTAGTAAAAAGATTTATGTGGATAAAACATGGCAGGGGAAGAACATAGTGTTAGCTGTAGCTGTGTCCTGATGGTGGCTTTGGTGACCATGATTTTTTTCTCTTTTTATATTTGCACCACCTAATTTTTAAAAGCGTGATGGGCTTTGTCTGACTAAAAATATACTAGTTTTGGAGACTAGCAGAAAACTTGGAGAAATAGGGTACAGTTTGTAGTTTAGCTCATAGCATGGTACCAATGTCAATTTCTTCATTTTGACAAATGTGCCATGGGTCTGTAAGACACTAACATTAGGGGAAGCTGGATGAAGGGTATACGGGAACTCTACTATTTTTGTGACTCGCCTATAAATCTAAAATCATTTTGAAATAAAATTTCTCTCTAAATGTGTTAAAAAATAAGTTTACTGACAAAAATGTCACTTTTTAAATGCTAGGACTGTAGGATATAGATAGATGGGACACTCCCCCCACCCAACACAAAGGAAAGAGCTTGGTGGTAAAAGGAGGAGGAAGGTAAGGTATGAATAGGAGGGGTTCTAGGACGAGAGCATTTACACAAGCAGAGAAGGGGTCATGAGAACTGCTGAGAAGCAAGAAAGGGAGCTGTGGGCACACAAGGCGGCTGAGGCAAACAAGTGGGAGGGGCTGAGGTGGACGAGCTGCCTCTTTCTCCAAGATTGGAGAGAAAAGAACAAAGAGAAGAGAGGGTGTAACTCAGGCTTATTGGCAGAGAGGCTTATGCCAATGCACCTAGGTGTTCGCTGGGAGGTAGGGGCCAGCTCACCTGCTGAAGGTGGGGGGGGGAGGGGAAGGTGTGGAGCTCATGGAGGACAGAGAAGTCATGGCAGCCAAAATGAGTCATTCAACCCAAATGACCATGAGACAGCAGTCTTTCCCAATCCCCTGGGAAGATAAGAGTCACTTGGAATGTGTTAAAATCGTGAAGTCCCTAGGCCTTCAATTCATACCTACTTAATCAGAAATTCCTATGGAGAGACCTGATAATCTTTGTATTTAACAAGTGCCCCGGGACGTTCTTCCCCAGAGGGAAGTAGGAGGAACACCAAAGTAAAAAAGAATTACTAAAAGCTGTCTGCTCCCAATGTGCTTTGAGGACCAGCAGCAGTGGCCTCACCTGGGAGCCGCTTGGAACTGCACACTCCAGACCTAAGAAATCAGCAGCTGTGTTTTAGATGTGATCCCCAAGTGAACCATGGGCGCATCAAAGTTTTAGAAGCTCTACGCTAAGTAATCCCCATTGCCATCCATATGTACGCTGGACAGCAATTACATGACTGTCCCCGGTGGTGAGCTCACTAGCCCGAAGGAGGAACTCCTATTTGGACTGAACAGGGTTGGGAGGGTGGAAAGAGGAAGATGATGGTGGTTGGAAGGCTCGAGCAGGATGGAAAGAAAGAAGGCGAGGAGGAGGACTGATGAGCTGGGAGTCTCAGGAAGGGTGAAGGGGTCTGGAGATTCGGATTGGGTCAAGAAGCTTGGGGGGAGGGAGTACAGAGTAGGAAGGGTGGACGGATGGGAGGGAAGTTCATGCCCGTGGTGTCGTCTTCGTGGTGGGTGGCTGTAAAGGAATGGAGATAGAAGCAATTGGACTGGAGGTACTCATGGAGTTGGGAGGTCTTCTGATTCAGTGGGTCATTCCTAGTTCAAGTTACAGTGGCTCAAGGTGAGGATCTATGCTTGTCTGTTTGGCCACCATTCTTTGGGGATCCCTGTGACTTCCGTGGAACTCATCAAGGATGGGTACGTAAGCCAGACTCGGCCAGCGAGAGCGCTTTACCTTCTGGCCTCAGTGGTTGGCTCAGAACTGAGCATGTGACCAAAGCACGTCCAATCAGACTCTCTTGGTGAGTTTGATCTACATAAGCGGGGCAAGGAGAATCTTGTTTCTTTAGATGTGAATGAATCGAAGTAATATAGGTTTGTGGGGGGTGGGGGGACGGATGTCAGAGTCCATCTTCCTGCTGCATGGGGAGAAGTGGTCTTGAGAATAAAGGCAAGGAGATGAGGGCAATGGAGGAGAGGGATGGAGGAAGCCCAGTGACCGACGGAACATCTGGGTGCAGCCGTGCCTAGGGCTGGATGCATCCGCGCATCTCATTTCAGTGAGTGAGAATGTTCAGCTCTGTGGCTGAAGCCAGTGTGAGCTGGAGTGTCTGTCACAACTGAGAAGGCATAACTACAAGAAGAAAAGAAAGCAGCCTGCCCTGACATCGTCAGGGGAAGGCAACAGGGTCCTGGGTGATGGCGGGTGATGTGGCCAAGGATGAATGAGGGTGGTTGAGTCTGGCGCCTGGAGCCTCAGAGGAGGAGGGCAATAAGGAGAGGCGTGGAAATAGCAGAGAGGGTCCAGGAGAACGTGAAGAGCACCTCCAGAAATGCCTGCCAGCAAGGGAGCAGCCTCCACCAAAAGCCTGAAAAGCAAAGCCTGGTCACTAACTGGGCCTGGCCCTATCATGGGTTGAACCCTGATCCTGACCACAGATTGACTCCTGACCCTGACTTTGGGCTCGGCCCTCCTCTGGCCATGAAATGACCCTTGACTCAGGGCCCTTGGGGGGCCTTTCCCCCTCTTTTCAGACTCAGTGTAAAGTCTCCAGAGCCAGCTGGCTGGCTCAGGGCATCCACAGCGCCCCCCCCCCCCCCCCCGATTTCCTGAGCTGCAGCCATTACCCGTGAGGGCCCAGGACATTATTTCAAGATCTCAAGCCTTGGCCCAGAAATCCAAATGCAGTTTTCCATCTGGAGAACCAGCTAGTGACCTCCCAAATCTTCCCCTCTCTCTGGACATCTCTGCCCCAGGGGGAAGAAGTGAAGAGGACAGTCTCTTGGTTCCTGAGGTGTTCTGTGAGCCTGTCCATTTCCATCAACTGTCCACCAAGGATATGAAGGCGGGATTGGCACTTGTCTGTCCCTCTCCCCAGATCTGCATTAAAATGGGATTCTCCCATGGTCCAATTTGGAGATTTTTCAGGTGTCCAGCTGTAAGCCTGGAAGTTTCCGTCAGCAATAGCTGATCCCAGGGCTGGACAACTGCCTTGAGAACCTTCAGGAGTCACAAACCCTGAGCTGCTATGTGTGTGTGTGTGTGTGGTATCTTTTTGTTTTTTGTTCTTTGAGTTTTTTTGTTCGTTTGTTTGTTTTTTAAGATACAGCATTTGCTGGGATGCCTTGGTAGCTCAGTTGGTTAAGCATCCAACTCTTGATTTTGGCTCGGGTCATGATCTCAGGGCCCTGAGATTGAGCCCTGTGTCAGGCTCGGTGCTAGGTATGGAGCCCACTAGGGATTCTTTCTCCCTCTCCCTTTACCCCTCCTGACACCCCCTCACCCCCTCGCACATGCTCCCTCTCTCCCTCTCTCTCTCAAAAAAAAAAAAAAAAAAAAAAAAAAGAAGAAGAAGAAAGAAGAAAGAAAGAAAGAAAAGGAAAAAAGATACAGCAGCTTCTTTTATCAGTAAGTCCCGGAGGACATTTTCCTGTGGTCCTCACAGTTCTTTGTAGACAGAACCTGCTCCCAGGGCAGCAAAGAGGGGAAAGTTGTAGTTGGCAGTGTTTGGTCGACCTTAGACCCTTCAGCTACCTGTATGCAGCCTGGAGAATGTCTGATCATGGTAAATACCTAATGTTGTGAAAACAGCAGTAACCCAACCCTAGAAAACCCTACTGGGAACCTTTTGTGAGCCAGACCCTCAGCTAAGCACTTAGTATCAGCATTGTCTCATTTTTAATCTTCAAAATAATGTTAGACAGTAGAAAGTGTTAGTAGCTCCTCTTTACAAATGAGCAGACTGGGGTGTGGATGGGTGAACTTGACCAAAGTCACCCAGCTGGGAACTGTTGGGACCTGGATTTGAACCAGGTGCCAGGACCGGGTGGTCTGACTTTGGAGTTTATTGGATCAGCAGGTGGTAGGATGGATGGATGGATGGATGGATGGATGGATGGATGGATGGATGGACGGATGGATAAGTGGATGGATGAATTGACAACAGATGGATGGGTGACCGGAGGTATTCTAGGAGGCAGAAATTTGTTCGGAGTTTGGTGGGGATCTGAGGACTGCCTGTCAGTGGGAGGTTGGCAGGGAACCATGGGTAGCTAGTCCCACTGTCTCAGCAAAGATCCCTTTGCTTTTCTTCTCTTTCTCACATTCTTGCTCAAATCATGGTCATGCTGCTTGTTTGGAACATGTTCGGAGTGTGACCGAGTTCCCTTGGGTATGAAAAGAGAACCCAGAAGATTTATCAAGGTCTCTTGTCAGTGTGGTATAATGGCTGGCCTTTATTTTCTTCTGTGTGCCTCTCTGAGATTTTTCCAATTTTCTGCGCTGGGTAGCAGGTTTCTGCTGTTTGTGCTGGACCAGCATGTGTTCTTCCTTCTTGTGACAGCAATCCTCAGGTGGCTCGGGCAGTCGCTCCTTACTCAGCTGTCAGTGTAGTTTTGGGGGGGAGAGGGGGAGGTGACTCCCCAGCGCAGAAATAAGCATATGGTCCAGATCTGGCCAATCATGGTGTTGCATCCCTTTGGCTACAGTGATTGGTTCAAGAAAAGACACTTACCCAAGTATGTCCAATGCAAGCCCATGAGCTAACTTTTTTTTTTTTTCAACAGTTGTAAAAGAGAAGCTCTCTTTATTTTGGGGGATGCTGAGAGATGGGATACACATGTGGGGCTCTCAGGATCCATTAGCCCTATGTAAGAGGTTGTGTCTGAGATTGGAGTTAACACAGAGTACAGCACAGGGGAGAGGCGGAAGGAGAGAGTTCTGACCTTATCACTTCGGTCTCTGGATCCAGCCATCCCTGAAGCTAGAGATGCATTTCTGGTTGTTGGAGTTGAAATTTAGTTCTTTTTTTTTTTTTTTTTTAGATTTTATTTATTTATTTGACAGAGATCACAAGTTGACAGAGAGGCAGGCAGAGAGAGAGAAAGGGAAGCAGGCTCCCTGCTGGGCAGAGAGCCTGATGCGGGGCTCGATCCCAGGATCCCGGGATCATGACCTGAGCCAAAGGCAGAGGCTTTAACCCACGGAGCCGCCCAGGCGCCCTTAGTTCTTTTTTCTCAGTCCAACCTGAGTTAGGTTTTTGGCCCTTGCAGACAAGGTTTCTAACACAACGTGTATCACTCTTGTACAAGTGTATCAATTCTTATACAACCCGAATTTGTATTTTGAATAATGTTACTCAAAAAGAACCAAAGACAACCATGGGATTCCTGACTACAGGCAGTCAGTCCACAAACAGCGCCATCTGTCAAACGGGCCAGAGAGACGGGAGCAGGCTGCTGGGAAGATTCCTCCAGTACTGTTCCTGGAGGGCGGTGAGGGAACATTTGAACAATCAGCTCTGTCTCACCTTCTCCTCTGCTCTGTCCAGTTTCCAGCTGGGCACAATGGGACTCCTTTAGTCCTTAGCCTGCAATTAAAGCACATGGCTCAGGAATCCTGCTGATCCAGGCCCCTTCTCCACCCTGGGCTGGTCCTGCCCTGGGAGAGAAGCCGAAAGGATTCCCAAGCTGGTTGGGAGGTGGCAGCAGCTGCGTGGGGAGATGGGTCCTGGCCGGGAACTTCCCAGGGCGCCCCTCACCCCTCCCAGGGATGCTTGGCCGGCCATCTCCTGGGGCTGCCTCGGTGGAGGAGGGAAGGGACAGAGCCAGAGTGCCATTGCATTCTTCGGGGTATTTCCTGCAACACCATGTAGCTTTCCGGATTCTGTTAATATCTACACCATACCTATTTACCCATTCATCCTTTTCTCCCTTTTCTGAGATTTTAAAAAAAAATTGAACAAAATCATGCATCAAAGAGAAGTGCATAAAACACCATGTTTGGTCGACAACAAAACCAACAAAAAACAGACAACAAAGAGGAAAGCAAACAGCTGTGTTTGCCCTGCCATCGACGATGAGAAATACATCATTGCCAGCCAGTCCGTCACCGGCCTTGGGCACCTCTGACCACCTCCACTCCTGCCCCCCAGAAGTTTCTGCTCTCCTGTGCTCAGGGCCTCTGGCTTTTTTCTTCATAGTTTCACATCATCCTTTGTCTTTAAGTAGATTTATTTTTCGACGCTTTTATTGAGGCAAAATTCGTATGACACGATGTTCAACCATTTCAAGGGTGCAGTTCCATAGCATTTCTTATGTTCCTCTCTATCTAGTTTTTTTTTTTTTTAAGATTTTATTTATTTATTTGACACACAGAGAGAGAAATCACAAGTAGGCAGAGAGAGACGGGGAAGTAGGCTCTCCGCTGAGCAGAGAGCCCGATGCGGGACTCGATCCCAGGACCCCGATATCATGACCCGAGCTGAAGGCAGAGGCTCAACCCACTGAGCCACCCAGGCGCCCTCTCTCTATCTAGTTTTGAAGCCTTTTTGTCGTCCTCAGAGGTGACCCCGTACCCATGAAACAGCTACGCCCTGTCTTCCCTTCCTCTGACCCTGGCAACCACGAATCCACTTTTTCTCTCTGCAGGCGCTTCTTGGCACTTCATAGAAGTGGAATCATATAGTCTGTAGTCTTTTGTCTTTGGCTTCTTTCACTTAACGTCATGGTTTCGAGCCTATCTACATTATAGTAAATATTAGTACTTCATTTCTTTTCAAGGAGGAGTGATATTTTACTAATGAGTAGTCATTATATCAAATAATATAATCATTATAAATAATACAGAAACATATGTAGAAAATATATAAATTCTATAAATACATACCAATAAATCATATACTAATAATTAATAAAATAGTTACTTATTTTAAGAGGAAACTCTTATTACCCTTTCCCTCTGCCTGCAACACTGTTCTCCCTCAAGCTGTTCAGATGATGGGTTTGCAAGGAGGTCTCCCCTGACTAATAACACTGCAAATAGCCCCCTGTGAATTCCCAGTCCCTCCTTATCCTGCCCCACACGTTCTTTCTTCTAGAGCACTTCTCGCTTTCTGACATATTGTGTAACCTATTTACGTTTTTTATTGATGGTTTTTGTGTGTGTCTGTCCACGCAGGCACGTGTAGGTTCCACGAGCCCAGGGAGTTTTGTCTGCTGAACTGAGATGCACCCCCAGCCCTTACATCCATCAGTGCTTGTCCCCAAGACATCCACGTTCTGATCACTAGAATCTGTGAATGCTCCTTCCTAGGGCATGAATGGACACTTTGCAGATGAGATTAAGGGTCTGGAGAAGGGGAGATTATCCTGGGTTCCCTGGGTGCAACCACAGGGGTCCTTATAAAAAGGAGGCAGAGGAGATTTGGGTGCCTTTGAAGGGCCCCGTGCGACCGACAACTGAAGCAAGGCTAGTTTGCCGGCTTTGAAGGTGGAGGCAGGGGCCAGGAGCTGAGGAGTGCAGTTCGGGAGGCCGGAAAGGGCAAGGAATCGGGTTCTCGCCTAGAGCATCCGGTGGGAGTGCAAGCCTGGCTGACCCGTTGATGGTAGTCCCTGTAGCACTCTTCAAAGTTCTGGCTTCTGGAATGGCAAGGGCAGAAAATTCTGTGGTTTTAAATCATTGACTCTGTGGCAGTTGTTGGAAACGAAGGCTGTGCTCCGTAAACAGTTGTCGAATGAATAAGCGCTTGTTGAACCCGTCGCTGAAGGAGACACCAGTCTGGTTTGTAACAAGTGGAAGGTAAGAGAAGCAGAAACACCGGCCGTGCAGACACAGCGGTGCCGCTCCATGCGGGGCTGTGGGCTCCCACGCAGCTCGCCGTTAGACAGGAGGGTGCGAGGGACCCAGGAGCACCCTGGGTGCTTGATGTCTTGGCGCAGTAGAGAACGGAATGGTTTTCCTATTCCATCAAGGGAGGATACTTAAGGCTTCCGTCTGCAGGGCTGGGGGAGGAGGTCAGGGCAGACTTTACAGAGATGATGATATTTGTATCTGGTCTGGGAGGATGCGTGCAGAAAGAGCGGGGCCGGCACATGGTGTGACCATCGAGTGTGTGTGCCGCCTAACGTTGGCACCACGGGCTAAGTCCTGTGACTTGAGAAGTGTAGCCAAGGTGATGGGCTGCCTCCAGAGGCTTCTAAGCAGGAAATGCCATGGTCCAGCCTGCCCTTTGGCAACATCCTCCTGCCATAGCCTGGGATGGGAGGAAGGAGGACTGAGAGACAGGGGGATCTGGGGTGGGGGGCGGTGCTCATACTGCCCCATCTCTCACCCAGGCTCCTTCTCATGCTCCAGCTGCTTCCATTCTCGACCTGTTTCTCTCCCATGGTGACCTAATCCAGACCCTTGACGAGGACCACATGTCTCTGTCCGGTGCGGGTCTCTCTCCTGAGTTTGCAACCCCCCCAGCAGAGGCTGGGGTCTCATTGTGCTTTCCCGTTGGGGTGCAGGTCATTGAGTGTGACGTGTCTCTGTCCTTAGATGTTCTGGGGGCGGTGGCACACTTGGGTTTGGAACTCAGGGGCCCAGAAGGGAGATCAGAAGAGCAATGAGGTAATGGTTTAAGAACAGTGGCCCATCGAGAACAGACATTCCTGTGATCGGCAAACGGAGTCATTGTCCCTTGGAGTCAGGAACTCGGGACCCCAGTGGCTGCTTATCCATGGGGTATGGGCACGAGGTGGCTCTCCCCCACTCTGTCCAGTCTATCCTGGCACGAGAGGGCCCTTCAGCTGAGCAGGTTGGTTGGGAAGGAAGCCAGAGAGGACTGGCAGGGGCTTCTTCCAGACTTGGCCTCTGAGGAAGAGCTTCCCTCTGAAAGATAGTGAACCTGGCGGGTATGTACCCAAGCACTGGGGGCAGCCCTGGGCCTATCAGTTACTAGTGGACGAGGAGAACTCGGTGGCTCAGTTTCTGTTTTTGGAAGTGCTTCACGGAATCCCTTGACACAAAAGTGCTCAACAATTATCAGCCATTATTATGATTGTTGTTGTTTTTCTTAGTTCCGTAAACTTTTCCTAAATGCCATCCCTGTCCTCAGTCCTGTCCCCATCTAAGGACGAAGAGATAAGACATCCTGCCCTCGAGTGTTCACTGCTTAGTGAGAGAGACAGTCCAATGGATAAAAATTCTATCAGGGGATGAAAATTCTAGAATAGAGGGGGCTCCAACTTCCTGGGGCAAGGGAGGGCATAGGAAGGCTTGATGGAGATGGTGACATCGGTGCCTGGCCTGGGACGGTGCGTGGAGGAAGAGAGAGGGCCCATCTGGCATTGCAGGAACACAAGCCCTGGGGTTGGGTGCCAGGCAGGAAGGAGCTGGCCAGAACCCTAAGCTGTGAGCATGTGCTCCCCAGGGGGGAAGGGGGGATGGGTGGCTGTTGACTCCAGTTGCTCCTGGCCTCACCTTGGACAAAGCCAGCAGCAACCCCAGGCTCACCGGAAGTGTTCCTGCCTGTGACATCATGCTGAGTCTGGTCAATTCCATGAATGGGAGGACACAGCCCCCACCCCTCCTGCCTCCTCCTCCGAGGAGGAAGCAGCAGCTCTCCACGGTGCCTGGGCCGGCACACACCACAAGTTCCCATCCCCGCTGGCTGCAGCCACCCCAGCCCAGTAAGGACAGGAGCCAGGAGCGCACCCTCTGTAACCTGATGCTGGCCTGCCTCAGCCCTGGCTTCTGAGCCCACTCCTCAGGGGACGCCCCAGCCAGCCCGCGGTCACGGTGACCTCCTTCCTGCTGGCTGCCAGGCCTGCTCACGGCACCCCAACCAGTGAGGTCCAGTGGAGCCTCTGCAGGGGGCCAAAGATGGCTGTTGTATCCACTGGCCTGGAGTCAGGTTAGACCAGGTGTCCCTGGGCCCAGGGAGGGGCCCACAGCCCCTGCTCTCTCACCAAGACTCCTGCCTCCACTGGCGAGCATCCTTGTGCTGGAAGCAGGCCTGAAATGCGGGCCTCCCTGCACCTGTGGCTGAAGGACTTCTTTCTGCCCTATCACCAGATGCTGAGCCTTCCCCTTTCCCACCTGGACTGACCTGAGCCTCACCTCTAAAAGACACAGATTCTGCTTGGATGCGAAGTGATAGAGTGATAAGTGCACGACTCTGGGGTCAGACAGCATGGGTCCAGATCCCAGCTCTGCAGCTTCCGAGCTGTGGCACCTGGGGTGAGTAATTTAGGTTTTCTGTGCCTCAGTTTCTGCATCCGTACAATGGGATAATCAGACCCGCTTAATGTGCCAATCCAGGGTTTGGAAGATTTTTCTTCATCAAGGGCTAGGGAATACATACGTTACGCTCTGCGAACCTAGGGTCTCTGTGGCAGCTACTCGGATGGTGGCAGATGTGGCGCCAACACAGGTGCAGGTAATATGAAAATGAGTGCGCATGGGTGTGTGCCAATAAAACTTTATTGATGGACACTGAAAATGAAACCTTGTGTAATTTTCATGAGTCACAAAAGAGTCGTCTTCTGATCTTTTTAACCATTGAAAAAAGTGAAATAAAAATATTCCTAGGTCGTGAGCAAAACCAGGATCTGGCCTGTGGGTTGCAGTTTGCTGTCCCCGACAGTCATGTCTGTAAGCGCTTAGAACAGCACTCAGCACGCTGCTGCTGAGCTATCATTGGACACCTACTGTGTGTCTAATTCATGTTAGGCATTATCACGTTGGAAAGTGTGAGTCCAGGAATGGCTATCTGCGGTAAGTCGGCTTGCTGGGGAGGGGCAGGCCGTGAGGGGGTGGGGTGGGCTGCCTGGGAGGAAGAGAGGCTGCGACGAGTTATCCAATGATCCTTTGTGCCTTGGGCCACCGCTGGACAGGTGTGTCCAGCAAGGCCCTTTCACGGGCCTTTCTGTGCTTGGGTAATGGGCCCGGGCCACTGGCTTAGCTGCTCAGAACATGGCCCCACCCATGCTCTCAGAGTGAGGAGCTCGTCATGCCCTCAGGCCTCCCCACACTACACTCACCCCCACACACTCCAAGGACCTCGGGCCAGCTCCCTGCCTGAGGGCACCGAGGAGAGACCTTGCCCCAATGTCAGAGACTAAGAACAGTTTATCCGCAAACAGCCCCAGCGCCGGGGCTGGTGTTTCTTCCTGACTTTGGCACTAGGCAGTGGCTGTCCGCCCTTGTTACTTCAGGTCGTCGTAAGGCTGGGCCCCAGCCCAGGCCGGAGGAGCGGGTGAAACTCCCGGCTTGAGGCTTTGGAGGAGTCTCTCTCTCTCTCAAGACCTGGTGAGATCTCTGTCAGGCTTCCTCCTGGCTTTCGGCCGGCCAGGCACCATTTCCTCAACCCCCATCTCTCTCTGGAGTGGATGTGCGAGGGGTTTGGGCGGCCGGATCTTTCTCGCCCTGGACGGCTGGATCTTTCTCGCCCTGGACGGCTGTGAGGGTGGCTGGGCAGGGTCCAGGGGGTCGCTGCACACACCCAGGCCCCATGTGTTGGTCAAAGGAGACTTTTAGTCATTGTCTCTGAAAAGCCCAGAGCGGGTGCCAAGGGCCCCTCCACGTGCAGGAGACAGGGTCTAAGTTCTCAGACCGTGGCCGGGGCTCCTAGCTACATCTTTCTTCACCTCCTTGCCTCAGGACTCAGCTGGTATCTGGGTATCTGAGAGCTGGTCGGAGAAGGCCCTCTCCAAACGCAAGGTATTGTATCTGGGAGGCGGTGTGCCCGGCACCTGGGTCCCTGGGGCTGGAGGCAGGCGCAACGCGGAGGTGAAAGTGGGCAGGTCGTCGTCTATATCGAGGCCTGGGTTGTCCTGGCCCTGAGGGGGAGTGTGCCTCCTGGCCCACCAATCCTTGGCCTTCTGCCACTGGTGGCGGGCAATGATAGAGAAGGAGTCGATGAAGAAGACCTCAATGATCTCAATGACACAGACGACAGAGCAGCTCATCCACAGGCCCAGCTGGCCCCCGAAGTTGGACAGAAGCATCTCGATCTGCAAGGGAGGCCAAGCCATATTGTGAAGAGGGTCCCTCCTCCCAAGTTGTTCTCATGCAGGGACCCCCGATTCCCAAGGGAGCTCCTGGCGAGTCCTGGCCCTGAATGGGTTTGGAGGGCTTTCTGTCCCCTCTTCCCCTTGCCTGCACTGATCCCAGGCCTGGCTGGCCTATGGCGGCCCTAGCAGCTCAGACTGGATCGCCGGCAGACTGGATCTGGGCAGATGGGCACGTTTGCAGACCCCGGACAGGTTCCAGAAGGAAGCTACTCACACTGTTGGCGGGACTCTCCATGATGGATCGCTGGTTCAGGTCTTTGTAGAATATCAAGAGTTTGGCCAAGTCTGTCCTGCAGAAATTCCAACAGGCAGAGCCAAGGTGAGTCAGGTGCCTTTGCATTCTACCAGATGACCAACGCTTTAGTGTGACTCTCTCCCTCCTGGCCAGACCCCAGCACAGCCCAGGCCCTGAGCTCCCTGGGGGTCCCTGGCCCCCCAGGGCTCTTTCTGTACCCTAGAGCACATCTCCAGCTGGGCCTGGTTGTTCAGGCCATTCATTCCCTCTAGAACCATTTCCTACCCTCCAGACTAAGTCAGTCCACCCAGCTATGCTCCCCTAGCACCGTGTTCTTCATTAAACCTTGACGTTGCGATTGTTTGATGCAATCTCAAATATGTACAAGGGACACACAGGCAATGTACACGAGTGAGCTAGGCTGGGTATAAGGAAAGAATAATGACCGTAATGCCAACCAGCCTTTAACGGACACTTCCTGTGTTGCCACCCACCATTCCAAGCATCTTACGTGAATTCACTCGTTTGATGCTCACAGCAACCCCATGTAGCTCTGTTTTCATCGTCCCCACATTTTATAGATGTGGAACCCAAGACCCAGGTTGGTTAAGTAACGTGGCCAAGAGCGCACTGCTGGTCATTGGCAGATCCGGTATTCAGACCTGGATGAATCTGGCTTCAAAGTCCATGCCGTTAGCCGCTGTACTGAATGGCCTCCTGCTAGGATTGTGGCAAACTGGAAACAGCTCTTCAGTGCTAGGAAGAACGGAGGTTTTCTATTTCCAGAACTTCTTATCTTTCAAGAAAGCCAGAAGTAACCGGTTTCTTTTCTGGAGCTGGCTTTGGTCTAGGGGTCAGTGGCTTGCAATGCTTGGCTTGAGAGTCTGCAGTGGCTTGGCTAAAGTCTATCTTTATGGCTAGACCGTAAGCACCCTGTCTGCTCGGTCATCTTGTCACCCCCAACACCGCACACAGCACCTGGCACCTAGTGGATATTCAGTAAATGTTGGAGGCTAGCCTGACCTCCACGGGGGCCAGGCCCGGTACTGGGCCCTGTGGAGATGAGAAGGGCCCAGAGAGATTCGGGGTCACATACACCCTATCTCACACCTTTGTCTCCATCCCCTGGGCTCCCTGAACTCTGGCCTGGCTGATTTTTGCTAAAGCTCTCTTGGAAGTGAATGTTGACATGGAAAATTTAAGTGGGATCAGGAGCTGCATAGTTCGGAGAAGTGTTTTTCCAGCTGGGTCAAGATATGTCAGGAAGCCATGAAATCAATTTCCTAGGCCATGACCAGTGCCTTTGACAAAGCAAAATAGGATAAGAAATACCAATCGCAGCCACAGAGATGTTCAAACTCTTTGTCAACTGATATGAGCACTAATCATTCCGAATGGTGCCATGGTCACTGGGATGGATATAAACAGCTGGGTTGGCTACACCAGCTTGCAGTGCCTGAAGATCAGCCCGAGTGCTTGGCAAATCATAAGTAAGTGCTGTTCCATGAGACTTTTATCTCATATATATATTCGGTGGAAAACCATCTTCATACTGCGGGTTCTGGTCAAAGCTTTTGAGAGCCCAGGCCTAGCGCAGGGCCTGGCTCTGGACACGAGTGTGATCGATAGTTGTTGAATAAAAGAACGAGTGAATGAACAAGAGAGGGTTTGGCAGTGAGGAAGCAGGTGGGGAGGCTGGGGCCCAGGGCCAGCAGAGGCAGAAGAAACAGGGTGGGGGTCTGCTTACTTGTTGAGTTTTTTCTTTATTTGCTGGCCTTGGTCCCAAGTGAGAACGGGTAGCAACCATTTCTGTGATAGAGAAAGAAGGAATGACCTGGGGATCTGGGGATGTCTAGAGAGCCCAGGGCCAGCCCCTGTGCCTCCCCTCTAAGCCCCCCCTGTGCATTCCCCTCCCCCACCACCCGAGGCCAGAGGACCTAGGCAGGACATCAGGCTCCGGGCTGAGGATGTGAGGGTAAAGACAGGGCAGCATAACTTACCTCGGAAACCACGGATGGCCACTGTGCCAGACTGGTGGTCAGTGTCCACTCCTTAAAGCTAAGGGGGAAGGGCCACAGAGTGAGTGTGGGCGGCCCAGCCCGGCCCAGCCCTGGGTGCTCGGTCCTGCCAGGCCCACTCACCTGCAGGCTTCCCTGCACACGGCCTGGCAGCCCAGCTCCTCCCGGACAAAGGCTTGGTGCAGCTCGTAATAGCAGTACACTGGGGGACAAGGCAGAGAGCAGTATGAGCTTCGGGGCCACCGCACTTTTCCAGGGGGGTCCCCCGTGGGGCCCTCAGAGTCTCCTTGTAGTGATTTCTCCTCCCCTTTGCTACAAACACTGGTTCTCTGGAGACAAACGCTGCTCTGCCATGTCGAGAGACAGAATACCTTGGAGGTTAAAGACGTATGTTGCCGGGTCAGCAGTACTGGCTTTGAGTCTCACTCTGTTACTCCCTGGCTGTGTGACCTTGGACAAGTTGCTTAACCACCCTGAGCCTCAGTTATCTGTTCTATGAAAGGGTGCCATCTGTGGTTCCTGCCTCTTGGAGCTGACAGGTGGCCAGCCTCTCAGCATAGGCTGGGGTTCCACCGTTGGTCTTTAATCAGAGAGTGGAATTCAAGCCAGGCTTGAGGACAGGAGTAAAACCCTGCTTCTGATCTCTCTCTCAGTACCTCCCACCTGCAAAAGGCCCTACACAGGCTGGTGCCGAGGCTGGGGGGACCCCCCCTCCTGCGGCGGCGGGTCTCACTCACTCCAGTTGGGGTGCTGCTGGTAGTTGCAGTAGTTGGCTGCTGGAGGCAGAGGCTGGTTGTACTGTGCGCACCCGCATTTCTCCACCATCTTCGTCTGGAAGCACGAGTGAAGGCAGATCTGAAAGACAAGACCCAGGGGTTCCCTTCACCTCCTTGCACATGGACGCCCTAGAGCTTCCTCCCTGCACAACCCGCATCCAGGGGCCCGGCTTCCCGCAGCCTTGGCGGACCGCATAATTGTGCCCCTTGTGGCACAGGGGACCAGGCCAGGGGTGGCCCTGGAGTCAAAGGGACCGAGGTAGAAAAGTGAGCGTTCAGATTAACCGAGAGGTGGGAGAACAGGCTGAGCTGGGGCCGGGTCTGGGGTGGTCCTTTCTCAGTCACTTGAGTGCTGACACAAGGGAGTGGGGGACATCAGATCAGAGCAGAAGCCAAGAAACAGAGTCCCTTACTTTTCTGTTCTCATCCTTCCATGGATGGAAGGAATCCAGTCCTTCCACGCTGGATCCTTAGGGATCATAAACTCCCAGCGTGTCAACAGAGCTTATAGCCCACAAGCTCAGGGGGAGGACTCTGCAGGCAGGCTACTCCTGTCCAAATCCCAGATTTGCCACACCCCAGCTGTGTGACCTCAGGCAAGTTCCTTAACTTCTCTGATGCTCTGGTTTCCTCACTGTTGAAGTAAGTACAGCAGTACCTACTTCAAGAGGTTGTTGTGAGCACGAAACGCATTGCCATATGTAAGGCGTTGGTACATGGTAGCCTCTCACTAAATATTATCCAGGAGTGTCTTTCCAATGAGTTGACCTTTCCTTTTGGTCTTGAAGTCAGTTTGATTGTATTTCTATTATAAGTAGACATTCTTTGACTAACAGTCTCTTTTCACTTAGCATTACGACCAACGCTCAGCTCCGAGGTAAGCTAGAGGACTCAGGACGTAGGAATACCCACTCTTTTTTATTCTCCTGGGGGTGATTTTCATTAACTGTGAGCATCCCAGGAGGAGGGGGACTACGGACTCCCAGAATTGTAAGAGAAGGCATAACGGATGATCGCACTCAGGGATCGCAAGCCCAAATGCTTTCAGGGGCCAATGACAGAGGTAATACACTAGGGGCTGGTGGGGACTAGGGGGAATGAGAACACGTGCGTCCTTGAAAGGGGGGGCAGCTCCGCCCACTGTTTACACTGCAAGGCTATGGGCCTGATGTTGCCAGATCTTGTTTTTCAAGAGAAGCTGGAAATCTGGGTTTTCTTATGAAATTCCCTGACTTTTAAACACCACCCAGGCCAGAAGAAAACTAGGTGTGCGGCCTGGAAGGGGCCTGGGAGCTGCCAGTTCATAGCCCCAGACCCAAACCTACCTCCCCCGGTGATTGCCGACAACGACATCACTTGTCCGAGGACATCAGCGAACGAGGGGCATGAGGGGCCCAGAAACCAGGCTCCTGACCTCTCAGCCAACACCTCTCCCAGACTGCTTCTCTCCCGTCCCTCACCTGCCAAGGCCTATTTAGGAAGCAGGCCTGTTCTCGGCTACACATTGTGTTCCACGCAAACCTCAATCAATTCAGCTCTGGTTAGGGACGGATTGAAGAGGACTGGAACCAACTGGTGTTGTTTGTTCTTGAGGTCTTTGGACGAACCCCAGGAATTATCACCAGAGTTCCTGGTCCCGGACACACCCCAGCCTATAGATAACTGTCTCCTGTGTCCAAGCCACAGCCCAGGGCTGTGTGCCCCCTCCCGCCCATACCTGGAGGGAATATGCCGCGTTGTAGATATTACTGATGGGCACGTCGCTCCCGTCCTCCGTGCACTGGCTGTAGGGTTCGCTCAGCTTGAAGGACTCCGTCTGGAATCACAGCAGCACACATTCAGTCAGTCTTACCCTGCCCCAGGACCCAGGTGGGGGAACCCCTGGGAGCTGAGCATTTAGTCATTCATTTAACAAATATTTCTTGAGCACCTGAGAGGTGCCTGGGGCTATTCTAGGCACTGTGGACTCAACAACGATCCGCAGAGACAAGAT
The DNA here is from genome assembly GCF_002288905.1 of Enhydra lutris kenyoni. Classification (NCBI taxonomy): domain Eukaryota; kingdom Metazoa; phylum Chordata; class Mammalia; order Carnivora; family Mustelidae; genus Enhydra; species Enhydra lutris. The sequence continues at coordinate 1,378,601 of NW_019154174.1, forward strand.
CCCTGCTCTCGTGGAGCTGACTTTCCAGTGGGGTAGACAGACAGCCAAAAGGCAAATAAATGCATAAGATAATTTTGGATAATTACGGCCAGTGATCGAACTGGGAAGAGGGACTGGAGGGCTTGGGGGGAGGGGCACAGTCTTCCCCAGAGTGATTGAGGAAGACACCTTTGAGAAAGGGACATGCTGGCTCAGCAAAGAACGGCAGGAAAGAGCTGGATTTGCTAAGAAGTGGAGGAAGGGGATAAGGCAGAAACAACAGCAAAGGCTGACGGAGGGTAGGACCAGGGTGGCTGGAAGGCAACATGAGAAAGATGAAGCCAGAGGGGGAGGCCAAGGCCAAGTCATGGCAGCCTCCTATGTCGGGCTGAGAAATCTGGATTTGGATTTGGATTTCAAAAAAAAAGCCATTAGAGAATCCACTGGGAGGGCGCAGGAGAGGGAAAAAAGACGAGCAGTGGCTGTCGGCTTTGTGGGATTCTCCTCCTAGGGAAGGACCCATTTCCTATCCTCTTGTGTTCTGGTCCCAGAAGCTGACTTGGAAAAATTGACTTTCTTAGAGAGGGCCAAGGAATGCCTCATAGAATGGAATGATACCCTGATCACAGGAGGTGAGAGAATCGTGACTCACAGTTCAAAAACCTTATGAAGGGCATCTGGATGGCTCAGTGGGTTAAGCCTCTGCCTTCGGCTCAGGTCATGATTTCAGGGTCCTGGAATCGAGTCCCACATCAGGCTCTCTGCTTGGCAGGGAGCCTGCTTCCTCTTCTCTCTCTGCCTGCCTCTCTGCCTACTTGTGATCTCTCTCTGTCAAATAAATAAATCTTAAAAAAAAAAAAACCTTATGAAATACTATTTTACCGTGGTTTACTAAGTTTGGCTCTAGCTTAATATTTGTCACTGCAAATGAACAATCCAGACACGCCAATTAAAAAAAAAAAAGAAGAAGAAGAAGAAGAATGTCTCCCAAGGGGCAATGCTAATTGAATATTAATTGTGACCAGTTTATAGCCACGTTCCTTGGTTTTTGTTTGTTTGTTTTTGTTTTGTTTTGTTTTCTGAGAATGGGAGAAAAGGGGAAATTGATGGCAGATTTGTTGAAGGAAAGAAAATCTTTTTTTTTCTGCTCCAGAGTGACCAGATAGGCAGAAAGATAATTAGCGGGGGGGCGGGGGGGGGTGGAATCAAGGAGTTTGAGCTAGGTGGAAAATGTAGACATCTCAAGTAACTGTAATCTCCTTCTGTCTCCCTCGATTAACTGCAGGGACCTCAAGGGCGATGACCGGTGCCCATTTTAAAACATTTAAGCAACAGAAGCAAAGGGGAAAGCAACCGTGTGGTCTCCTGTCTTTCCTAGGAGAGGAGTAGACCTGATCTCAGATACAGAGACAAGTGGACAGGCAGATACGTTCTCATACATTCCCTTTGCCTTCTCACTAACAATAGAGGGAGTATCTTTCCTTGTCGGTACAGAATAAACAGACTTATTTCATTTCTCCACTAGCTGGATGGCTAACAAATTTAGAGTCTCTAGAACATGCCAGGGTAGGCTGGGCTCTGGGGTGCGAAGGTGCTGACTGTGGCTTCCCTGGAGGGCACTTCAACTCAGTGCCACCCTGAGCTTCCCCCAAGCTTCAGGCTCGCTGGGCAGATGTTCCTTCAAGCCCCCGAGTCCTGCCGAGCTGTCCCAGAGCCCAGTGTGTGGCAGTGACTACAGGCTCTACCTGCCTGGGGCGGGCATGGGGCAGGGAGTACAAGACCCTGACATCTAAGTGACAGGGTCTGTCTACTTGGAGAGGCCGCAGCTGGCAAAGGTGGCCAAAGCTCTGTCTACTTTGAGGACCAGCCCATGGGCCACTTGCAGAAAACTGATCGTGAGAAATCATCTTTTGACTTTCATGCTTTTGAGTTCACTGCAAGGAGCTTATTGAACTCAGAGCCCATGGGGTATTCAGGTTGCTTCCTAAAGCACGGAGGGTGGGGTGGGGAGGGGAGGCGGGTGGGGCGGGCACTCCAGCCCTCCCTCTCTGGCTCATTCTTTTTCTCTCCCTCCCGCCCTCCTTCCCCTTCTCTCTCCCCTCCACCATCAGTTTTTCAGAATTGCTGATCTGTCCCTGACCCCTGGGGACACAGAAATGAGAATGGGTATATATGTATGTGAACAGATGCAAGTTTTGTGTATATCTGTGTGAGCCCACCTGTGTGTCGGTGCATACATGTGTACGTGTGAGATGTGTGTGTGTGCATGCACGCATGGGTGTATGTAGGCATGATTAAGTCTCTGTGAGTATATGTGTGGGCAACCGGGCCCATTTTTATCAAACCAGATCTTATCTGCTTCCTTCTTAGAATCCTGGGGTAGGCCGGCATTTGCACAGGAATCCTCAGCTTCTTAGATTTCATTAATTTATTTGAGAGAGAGAAAGAAAGAGAGCATGAGGGCGTGGGTGGCAGAGGGACAAGCAGACTCCCCGCTCAGCGGGGTCGATTCCAGGACCCTGAGATCATGACCTGAGCCAAAGTCAGACATTTAACTGTCTGGGCCACCCAGGTGCCCCCCCCCCCACTCACTGCTTTATAGTTATGAGCTGTGCCAGGGAAAAGGCCAGATGGCAGCATGATGTCCTAGATGGAATTATGGGTGGTTTAACTCTCTTTTTCCTTCTGTCCTGTTTTTATATTGTAATAAATTATAAGATTTATTTGTGCATGGCAAAGTTTATACTTTTAATCAATGGAGAAAAGAAAAATAATGACTCAATATATGAAGTTAGGACTACTGTTGACTCTTTGGAGGAAGTAGTGAATTCTATCTCTACTTCACGTCCTGCAGAAAAAACATTCCAGTGGATTAAAGTATTAATTGAAATAATAAAATAACTGGAAGGTAACTCAGTTCAGTATATGATCTCAAGGAAGAAAAAGCCTCAAAAAGCATAAAGACTAAAGAAGAAGACAAAGATTTTGACTATGTAAACATTTGAAATGTTTGCATGTGAAATGGGAGCATAAAGAAAAGTGAAAGGAAAGCACAAACTGGGAAAGGTATTTGCAACACATACGGCAAACAACTAGCACTTTTTCTACATATATGGAAGAAAGCAAGGTCTCATAAAGAAGGAAAGTGTCACCAAGGATAAGAAAAACTTTCCTAAGCACTCTTTTCGCTTCAAACTTATTTTTCCTTTCTGTCACATTTCTTTTCTTAAAAATAAAAAAGTATAGTGACAGCCGGTATTTTTGGAACGCTTACTATATACGAAGCACTCTTCCAAGCGCTTCATGTGAACCAACTCATTGAATTTTCATTAGCCTATAAAGTCACATTATTATTATCATCCCCATTTCACAGATGAGGTAACTAAGACATTGAGATTACACAACCATTGTTCAAAGCTGGGCATTTAAGCCCTGTTATGCATATGCTTGCGAAAAGAGGTGTGTGTGCGTTTTGAGATAAAAACGAACAGTAGGGTTTGCAGTAGTAGTGAAGTCCGCGCTCTCTCCAAGACCCGGCTGCACACCACCCTGGGTGAGCTGTCTGCCCTTGCCCACTTCCTCATCTCCCATTCATGATCCGGCTCGTTGTACTTTGGTTTCTGTTCCACTTCTTCTGCTGAAAACTGCTGTGGCAAAACCCGACGGTGATCTCTTGGTTGCCAAACCCATACAGCACCTTTTGCCCTTTCTCTTGACTGACCTCTCAGCTGCATTTGGCATGTTGGTTCACACTTTCCTTGAAACTCTCTTCTTTGATTTATCTGGCACCCATTCTTTCTGGCTTCTGCTTCTCATTCTCTGCTTCTATTTCTCCATTTTCTTTCTGCTCAGCCCTTACACATTTACATTCTGTCTCGGCTCTTGGGTGACAGCATTTATTTCCAAGTCTAGAGTTATGCTAGATGCCCACCCCAACCCCCACCTCCATTTTTCTCCTGAGCTCCGGGTTCATAGCATTTCTGGACATTTTCACCCCGATTCCCCAAAGGCCCAACAACTTGGGTATGTCCCAAACGGAAGGGGTCATCTTCCCCCACAAACTTATCCCTTTCTCTTGCATTCCCTAATTCTGAGCCCGGCACCTCCATCCCCTCCCACTGCCCAAGCCAAAACCTAAACATCAATCTAACTTCCCTCTTAGTGAGGCCTTTCCTTGCTGACCTTGGCTGTCAAGCCCTGTTGCCTCTATGCCTCCATTCATTTATGCTTGTCCCTATAGCCACTGCCTCAGCTAAGGACCTTACCACCTCTTTCTGGAATTATGTAAAGACGCTGCCTCCAGGGACGCCTGGGTGGCTCAGTTGGTTGGACGACTGCCTTTGGCTCAGGTCATGATCCCGGAGTCCTGGGATCGAGTCCTGCATCGGGCTCCCAGCTCCATGGGGAGTCTGCTTCCCCCTCTGACCTTCTCCTCGCTCATGTTCTCTCTCACTGTCTCTCTCTCAAATAAATAAATAAAATCTTTAAAAAAAAAAAAAGATGCTGCCTCCAGTATTTCGATTACTTTATCTTGACTACACTTCAACCAAAGAGATTTCTCAGAAAGTTTCACTATTCAGCTTAAAATACTTCCTGTGACCCCTTTATCACTGCTTTGCCCTTTGCTTTCATTAGCCCTTCCTGAAACTACTTACCTGACACTTGTCCTTCAAGGATCTATCAGCTAGGAAGCCTCCAGCTTCAGCAGCTCCCCACCATCTGTACAACCGTCCATACATCCATCCACCCATCCAACAGTAGTTACAGAGCATCTACTATGTTCTAAGAACTGAGCCTGGTAATGAGTCAGAATGTCTCTGTTCCCACGGAGCTGGTCACACTGTATTGCAAGTCCTGTGGTCTTAAAGATAAGATCTCTAAAGGCAGGTGTTCTGTTGTATTCATCTCTGAATTTCCAGTGCCTTGGACACACAGTCCCTCACTAAATGAAGGAAAATTTTTAACCAACTGATTGCGTCTACCAGCTTAACATGCCTATTGAGAAAAATAAGTAAACAGAAAATAAATAAGGAAGGAAGGAAGTCTAGTTTGTTTGGACTTATTCTTAGTAACCCCGTGTTGACCTCTTAATAATCCCTAAGATTACTTTTTGTTGTTCCAAATGCTCGTAAATCAGAAGGAGAGCTGACTGACCCTGTTCTGTCACTTTGGTTTTCTACATCTCAAATTAGGTATAGCAGAAAACCCACCCCTGTCTTTGTTTACCCACTGTTATTTAAGAAAATGTTTGCTTAACAAAGTGGTGGGTGTTTCTAAGCTCAGAGAAGGAAATCAGGACAGAATTCCTCAGTTCTTATTCTTCTCCAAGCTCTTGATCCTCTCCCCCAAGCCTGCAGACACTGTAAGGGGTAGAAAGGAACGAGAGGGCAAAAGGATAGGTAATAAAAATTTCTTAAAGGATAGGATGTACTGCAAATCCCAAGTCCTTGTTCAAGGCGGAGGTAAAACTGTGTGGGCAATGTTGGGTGAAAATGTTCACTATTCTGATTTGAGAGTTTTGCAATCTTGGTGAAGAGAACAATCAATGACCCAGATCCTTAAGTGGTACCCTAAAGTCTTTCCAAGCGCAGTTTCATAGCTTGGGGCTCAAGATTATTTGTGGGGGGAGGAGCAATCTGTATTCCCACAATCCAGGTTGGTACACAACACTTCCCATCTTGAAACAAACCTCCCACATTGGAATGTGCCTCCCGAGAGCCTCCAGGTTCCAGGTAACCATCTTGATTGTTTCTCTTGTCTAGGATTGTCCCACTTGATGGGGACACAGAAGCCAAAGATCTCCTCTGGACTGTCACCATGCACTCAGTTCATCGTCTCAGCTGTCTCCACTTAAATATTATTTCCTTTGGAAAGCACTCCTTAAACTTGCCATTTCCCCCCATTGGAAGCCCTAGGTCAGCCAGCCCCACGATAGATTCTCCTGCATCCTGCATTTCTCCTTGGTAGCACAGATGATGATTATAATTAATCACTTGTGCAATTTTTTGTTTGTGATCGATCCTCTCTGCTAGACTCTAAGCTCCGACAAGACAGTGAGTGTCTTACGCTCTGACATAGTCCCAGCGTCCAGCACATGAAGAAGCTCAGAAAATGCTTGTTGAGTGGATAAATAATGGATGGTGAGCCCCATGCTCACTATACCACTTTATAACCCAGTACGAAGCCGTCATTTATGGCTGGGCTAAAGCTTTTCTCATTCTAGCTTTACCTTCCCTTAGGGAGACACACTTTACTTCTCTTCTCATGTTGAACTACTCAGCTTTCTGAAGCTGAGGTTCCTGGGTTTTCTGCATCTTGAATAGTCACTTGAACAATTGAAAATTGAACAATCAGATTTTTGGTAAAAACACAGAACCTGGGCTCGTCTCTCAGAGATTCTGATTCAGTGGATCTGAGTCGGACAATCGATCATGTTTGGAAACCATGGCTCTGGAGGACAGATTTGCAAGGGATGAAGACAAAAGGTGGAGAGTTACTGTCGTAAAAAGACCTCAGTCCTTCAAACAGGAAGTCTGCATTAGTGGATTGTCCAGGGCACGCCCCTCGCCTTGCCCTTCTGTTCCTATTGGGCATCATTGACTCAGGGATTTGAGTCTACAGCCCCGATGTGCTTCGTCTGTTGACAGGTTATGAGTGTTTTGGGCACCCACTGAGGTCAGAGAATGTCAAAGAGTTGAGGGAGAAGGAGGTTCTTGATGAATGAGGTGAAACTGATGGAAGTATGATTGGCTAAACAGAGCTCCGATGGCCCAGTGACTTCCCATTGGCCATTAAGGAGTGGTTTACACGCCTCATACACAGTTAGGCCCAGAAAGAAAGGTGTTCATCTGCTCTATTTATATGAGTGACAAATATAGTGTCTGATGCTTTGCTCCCGGCACAGTTTCCATAACTGCTAGTGTCTGTCTTTACAACAAGCAAGGTTCCTTCAGTTCTTTCCCAGAATGGCATCCTGTGGCCTCGTTAACCATGCAGGAGATACAAAAACAGCCTTCAGGAGAACTGCTGGAATGACGACTGTGGGACCTATTAGCAAATCCAGGACTCTGCTTCCTCTTGAAACCAGCACACTTTTGCATAAGCTGTACCTTATTGGTTATCCTTGGGAAAAGAGATCTGTTCTCCTTGCCACCCTTACAGAAGTCAGAACATCATTCTCTTACCAGGTGCATCCCTATGGAAGTGGCCATGGCAGGCTCGATCTCTGTCCCCACATCCTCGACGAAGGGGTATTCATCCTGTCGGTGGACAATCACCTTAGCCCCACTGGAGGACACCAGGAAGGGGTTGTACTCCTCTTCGTTTATGTACAAGATGACCTGAAGCCCTAGGAAGACAAAAGGCCACTGTGTTCAAAGGCTTGGTAAACGTTCCCCAGCGGGAGCCTACCTCTCCAGCTGCTTTGGGAGGCTCCAAATCAAGATGCAGGCATTTTCAACACATAGAAGGTGCACAAGGCTAGACCGGAAGCTTCATGGAGAAGACGGGGTGGAGGGCTGGTGCCCAACTTGCTCACTGCTGTGTCCCCCCAAACAGTGTCACTGCCACAATTCTGCTGAGCAGTAAAGGAGCTGCGACCCTGCCCGAGATGTGCAGCTCCTCGTGGTCCTTTGAGATGGGGCATTCTGCACAGTATCCAAAGGGACGTGCAGGGCTGTGGCTGCTGAAATCCTTATAGAAAAGCACTAATGGGCTATCTGATCACTGGTCTAACTTCTCTCCCTACTCTAGTTCCCACCCTTGCACCCAGCAGCCGGAGGGATCTTGGAAAATTGGATGGCACAGTCAGTTGGGCATCTGACTCTTGGTTTCGGCTCTGGTCATGATCTCAGGGTCAGGAGATCGAGCCCGGCGTTGGGCTCTGAGCTCAGCATGGAGTCTGCTTGAGACTTTCTCTCCCTCTGCCCTTCTGCCTCTCTCTCTCTCAGACAGATAAATAAATCTTTTCAAATTTTTGAAAAAGTAAAATTGGAAATCAGATCAGGTCACTCCCTTGCCTGAAACCCTTCAGTGGCATCTCATTGGATACATGGGAATCCCATGGAATAAAATCCCATAAACCTGACTGTGGCTGTCACGCCCACAGTGATCAGCCCTGCCTCTGTTTCCCCCCTCATCCCCCCTCCCTGCTCTCTCAAGAGGCTCCTGGCACACTGGACTTCTAGAGCTTCTAGAGCACATCAAATTCATTTCCTCAGGGTTTTCGTACTTGTTAGTGCCCCAAATGCTCTTCTATGCATCTTCTCACCCCTGACCAACTCTTGTCACACATGCCTCCTTATTTGAAATAAAACCCCCATCCTGACCCCAGCACCCCCTTCCCTTTCATTCCTTGATTTTCCTTATTGCCCTCATTAGGATTTATAAGCAGAAAATATCTCTGTGTTTGTTCATTCATTTGTTCTTTGTCTCTACCCACTGTAATTCAAGCTCCCTGGAAGCAGAGACACTGCAGTGTCTCTGACGCCTGGAAAAGGACCTAGCATACAGCAGGTACTCAATAAATGTTTGGTGAATGAGAAAATGAGCAGGACCTATATGGATTGAAAATAGAAAACTTTGAGAGTTCAGGGGGCGCCTGGGTGGCTCAGGTGGTTAAGCGTCTGCCTTCAGCTCAGGTCATGATCTCAGGGTCCTGGAATCGAGCCCCGCATCGGGCTCCCTGCTCAGCAGGGAGCCTGCTTCTCTCTCTCCCTCTGCTGCTCCCCCTGCTTGTGCTCTCTCTCTCCCTCAAATGAATAAACAAAATCTTTTTTTTTAATAAGCAAAATCTTAAAAAAAAAAAGGACGAAAGAAAAGAAAGGAAAAAGAAAACTTTGAGAGTTCATTCTGACTTCTTCCATTTGCAAATAAAGGAACTGAAGCCCAGAGCAGTCAAGTGATTTTCTCAAGGTCACACAGCACATAGGTAGCAGAGCCAGGACTCTGCAACTCTTAGCTCCCAGTTCCCAGACTCCTCCTTCCCACCAGAGTACGTGTCCTGAGTGACAGTTTCTTGCAGTCTTGGTAAGAATACACACCACACAGACGCAAAGGCCAGGCGTCCACACACTGTTTTCCTCCATGACAGAGCCTTGCCTTTCCTTGTGGGAGTGCATCTGTGTATCACATCATGTTCGATTTGCTTAGGACTTCGCACAAATTCCTCTTGCGGGTAAGCCAGGCCCATCTGTCCCTGCCTGCCCTTCAGCAGTCACAGTAGCTGAGCGGGGTTGGTGGCAGGGCTAGAGGTCATCATGGTATTACCGGGGCTGGTGGTAATAGTCATAACATTACCAACAGTAGGAATGACGATCGCAACCAGCATTTGTTGTGTGTTTCATGTGTGTTCCCCTCCCTCTAAATCCGTATGTTGAAATCCTATCCCGTAATGAGACAGAATTGGGGGTAGGGCCTTTAGGGAGGTAATTAAGGTTAAGTGGAGTCATAAGGCGAGCCAGGATCCCTTAGGACTGGTGTCCTTATGGGAATAGGAGGAGACACCAGCACTCCCTCTCTCTCTGCCACGGAGGAAAGGCCAGGTGAGGACACAGCAGGAAGGCAGCCATCTGCGAGCCAGGAAGAGAGCTCTCACCAGAAACCAGATTCACCAGCATCTTGACCCTGGGCCCCTTGCCTCCAGAACCGAGAGAACATGAATGTGTGCTTTTCAGGCCTCTCAGCTTGTGATATTTTGTTACGCAGCCTGGGCAGACTCATCCAGTGTGTTCCGGGACTTACTGGGAGCGCTACACACAGGAAGTCCTCCCGATAGCCTTAGAGCAGGCATGTTATTACAATGCCCACTTTGCAGATGACGTACAGTCACTTGCACGGGGCCACATGGTGAGGTGCAGAACTGCATTATCTCAACCAAGGTAAAGGTGTGTTTGCCTCCCTCATCTCCTGCTCTGCATATCTGGGTTCAAGTCCATCTGAAAGCTGCCTGCACTGCGTTACTCGTTCCAGCTCCAAGCTCAAACCAGAGCAGTTTTACCGCAGTGATGTCACTGCTGTTCTCTCTCTCTCTCTCTCTCTCTCGCAAGTAAAGAGGAGACATCAGAAAGGAAAATAGACATTGAGAAAGAAGGCGCCAGCATGGACGCTGATGGAAACGCTGTGGCAAGGTGGGGAAGTGCTGTCCCTGGTTTCTGGCCAGATGGAGCCTTTCTGGAAGGCTCGGGCACCCCAGCTGTCTCGCTGCCGGTGTGCTCACCGTTCGTGCAAATTTCCTTACCATATTCGCTGCCCCCCATGGACGTGCTGAGGATAGTCTCGTTCTCTCTGTTGTTGAACGTGTAGCAATTCCCATACATTGGATGGTGGAAAAGCGTGAAGTTCCTATGAGGAAAAATATGGGTCAGAAGGAGCTGTGGTGGGGCCGCCCCTCGAGCGTCTGAGCTGAAGGCTGGATGGGCCGTGCTTATGGAGCCAGCTCTCTTTTATGGGCAATGGAAAATGTCTTACTTTCTCCACCTTTCGGTCTGATAAGCCACAGACAAAGCCCACCACCCAGCCTGAGGCACACCGATGTGGGACTATTCTCTGCTCTGTTCTCCCTCTCAATCCTCTCATCTCTGTCTCCATCTCGAGGCTGCGCTCCTTGTGCCATTTGTCTGCTCTTGCATTCCTCAGCTTGTGAATTTCTCAGCCAACACTTGACCTTTTTTTCCATTCCAATACCGGGAAATGACCTCCGGAGAAGGAAGCACATCACCCGTTGGCTTTAGAACCCAACCCTCAGGCGAACATGATTCCAGTCTCTCAGCTTCAAAAGGACCAATATAGCTACTTGCATATAGAAAGCCTTAGTGTTTACATAGAATGAAGTAAGCCTTCTGGAAAGGCAGGAACACTCTAGAATGTCCCATCCCTGCTCAGTCACCACCAGGGGTCTGAGTGTTAACTTCAAGGCAGAAAGCTGGGAGAGCTCACCCATCCGGACATAGACCCTTCTTCCTCTCTCTCTCTTTTTTTTTTTAATTTTATTTTATTATTTTTTAATTTCTTTTCAGCGTAACAGTATTCATTTTTTTTGCACCACACCCAGTGCTCCATGCAATTCGTGCCCTCTCTAATATCTACCACCTGGTTCCCCCAACCTCCCACCCCCTGCCCCTTCAAAACCCTCAGATTGTTTTTCAGAGTCCATAGTCTCTTACGGTTCACCTCCCCTTCCAATTTCCCTCAACTCCCTTCTCCTCTCCATCTCCCCTTGTTTCAAGCTTTACTACAAGGCTGTGATCACCAAGACAGCATGGTACTGGCATAAAAACAGACACCTAGACCAGTGGAACAGAGTAGAGAGCCCAGATATGGACCCTCAACTCTATGGGCAAATAATCTTTGACAAAACAGGAAAAAATATACAGTGGAAAAAAGACAGTCTCTTTAATAAATGGTGTTGGGAAAACTGGACAGCTATATGTAGAAGAATGAAACTCAACCATTCTCTTACACCGTACACAAAGATAAACTCAAAATGGATAAAAGACCTCAACGTGAGACAGGAATCCATCAGAATCTTAGAGGAGTACATAGGCAGTAGCCTCTTCGATATCAGCCACAGCAACTTCTTTCAAGATATGTCTCCAGGGGCACCTGGGTGGCTCAGTGGGTTAAAGCCTCTGCCTTCGGCTCAGGTCATGATCCCAGGGTCCTGGGATCGAGCCCCACATCGGGCTCTCTGCTCAGCAGGGAGCCTGCTTTCTCCTCTCTCTGCCTGCCTCTCTGCCTACTTGTGATCTCTGTCTGTCAAATAAATAAATAAATAATCTAAAAAAAAAAAAAGATATGTCTCCAGGGGCAAAGGAAACAAAAGCGAAGATGAACTTTTGGGACTTCATCAAGATCAAAAGCTTCTGCACAGCAAAGGAAACAGTCAACAAAACAAAGAGGCAACCCATGGAATGGGAGAAGATATTCGCAAATGACGGTACAGACAAAAGGTTGATATCCAGGATCTATAAAGAACTCCTCAAACTCAACACACACAAAACAGACAATCATATAAAAAAATGGGCAGAAGACATGAACAGACACTTCTTCCTCTCTCTTTGCTACCTTCCTTCCTTCCTTTGTTTCTTCCTCTGTGCTAGCTCAGTTATTCTCCATCACTGGTGTGTATGATGGTAGCATCCAAGGTTATACATAGACCATCAACCACTCTGTTTTTATGAGTAATTTAAGGGCGCCTGGGTGGCTGGGTTAAGCCTCTGACTTCGGCTCAGGTCATGATCCCAGGGTCCTGAGATCGAGTCCCGCATCAGGCTCTCTGCTCAGCAGGAAGCCTGCTTCTCTCTCTCTCTCTGCCTGCTTCTTTGCCTACTTGTGATCTCTCTCTCTCTCTCTCTGTCAAATAAATAAATAAATAAATAACGTATAAAAAATAAAAAATGTTTATGAGTAATTTAATGAATTCAAGGATATTTTGACTCTGTGCCATCTCTATCTTCCTCACTGACTCTAGAGCCTGGCTCCCACGTCAGCTGTTTTCCAAAGGACAGGGACAGTGAGAAGAATGTCTTCCACTCCCAAGCCCGCCCCCGCGGAGCTACAGGTGCAGGCCCGGGGCTCAAAGCGGAGGGAGCGGACCCCTTTCCTGACCTGGCATCGCAAGACACCCCGTCAAACAGGCAGGTGACCAGCAGCTCCTCGGCAGAGTAGCTCATGTTGATCTTCTTCTCCAGAGGGACCTGCGCCATGATGTTCATGTAGTGGAGCTTGTACCACTCCTGGATGGCATTGACGCCTGAGCTGAAGGTGTAGAGGGCACAGTGGGACGTGTCATTTGAGCACTGTGAAGAAGAGACGAGAGTGGGCTGAAGCCATCGGCACCAGCATGTGCCTTCCGCAGGTCGGTGAGGATGAGGAACTGGGACTCTAGACCAGACACTCGGAGCGAGCGGGAAGGGCACCTGAAGCAAGGATGGGCTTTCTCTTACTTCCAGGGGCTGAGAGAGATTGGCCTCAAGGACCAAGAAGGGGCTGAGAGCAGGACAGAGTCTCACGGTCACGACTTCCTGTGACTGCTTACCAGATAAGAAGAAAAACCAGTTTCTTTAGCATCTCCAGATAGCGAGGCCACGGCTGATTATTGCTACTGACCTCCCACACACCTCTAGCCATTTCCTATTAGGTCAGCAGTCTAGAAATCTGGATGCTTGCCCAGACTCCAGCATGATTTCTCTGCAGGATCTTGGGCAAGGCGTTACGGCTCCATTATTGCACTTGCCAGATGTTGGCTAAAACATCATCCTTCCCAACCTAAGAGAGTAGGTGGGAGGACCAACATTTGAAATATAAAATAATGAGAGCCTTATAGGGAGACGGTAGTATGTTTCAGATGTTCTCGTTACACAGAGCTTGGAAATTCTCAAATGCCTGATCTGGCTCTCAGGGATCACGGGGTGGGTATCTCAGGAAAATACCCAGGGAGACTTTGAAAAGGCTCAGTGATTAAGAGAAAGGGCCAGGGGCGCCTGGGTGGCTCAGCTGTTAAAGCGGCTGCCTTCGGCTCAGGTCATGATCCCCAGGGTCCTTGGATCGATCCCCACATCAGGCTTTCTGTTCAGTGGAGGGTCTGCTTCTCCCTCTCCCACTCCCCCTGCTTGTGTTCCCTCTCTCACTTTCTCTCTCTGTGTCAAATAAATAAAAATTTAAAAATCCTTAAAAAAAAAAAAAGAAAGAGAAAGGGCCATTTTTTCAGGATTGTAAGGGTGCCCAGGGGTCTCTCAATTGGCAAGCCTCTTCTCTAAGTTATAGAGGAGGTATCTCATCCCACAGAAGAGCCTGGGGCATGGAGAGATAGGGTGACGGGTTGACTTTGCCCGGGACACTAATGGAATTCGATTTTGGTGAAAGGTTTCTTCCTCAGGGCCCCTCACAAAGGCAAGTACCACAGGGATCATTGGCCATTTCCACTCCTTGTTATCTATTTTGTTCCTTCAGGGGTCTGCACCCTAATTTTTGTTTTGGTGGAATGTCCTTTCCCCTATTGGATACAGTCTGATGAGACTGTCCACCATGATGCCTCACCCTCTGTTAGCCATTAGGCAACCCAAACTTGGCCAATCAGAGTCCCAAGATGGGACTTGAATCATCTTTATGGATGGATTAGCAAAAAGCCTGAAAATAATTGAAGTTTATTTAATCCAGAGCCATATGTGAAATGACTCTAGCATTTCTTGCCACCTAGATCTCCGGATCTTTGCTACTTCCTGTCCTTTGAGAGGCTTCCATGAGCTACTGGTCCCTTTCTAAGACATTTTTTTTTTTTCTCTGCTTAGTATTGCCTGAGTCAGTTTCCGTTGCTTGCAGAAAATTCACCCTGAGCTGGTTGTATTTCTTTGGACAGGACCACAGAGACAGTGGCCAAGGAGAAACCTTCCTGGACCCACCATCTCCGGCCGCTCCCATGCCCCTGGGCTGTGAGGACGTGCATCTCACCAGTTGGAATCCCACCACCTCCTTAGACCTGTGGACGTGCATGGCATCTGACGCCTTGTGAATGATGCGCCCGCTGAACTTCCGCTTCCGCCCCGTGAGGAAGTCCCTGACCTCGCCGGTCTCATCCTGACGGAAAGCCATCAGTGGGACCACTCTGAGGAATCTGGGCCGGGTGCTCTCCCAATCCGAATTCCAGGACTCTGCCTCTCGGCGTCTTCGAGACGTATTCTCCGGAAAGCCATACAGGGTCTTCAAGGCCACTCTGGTCTCCTGTTCCAGGTCAGCTAGAAGGTCCCGCACCACACTGTACCTGCCAAGGTGGGGAGGAGGCTTCAGGGAAAGGGCAAGCTCCCCCGACAGAGTGCTGGCCCTTCTCCCCTCCGCTTCCCGTCAGTGTGTGACAGCCCTGGGCCCACTCCTCCCTGCCTCCTTGGCCAAGGAGACCAAGGCTTTTACGATTTGCCCCATCCAAAGTGACTGTTGGCTTAAGTAAACGGTGACAGGCTCCCGGGTGACCCTTGCGTGACTTCTTATGGCTGCATTTCTGCCACTACCATCTGCTTGCTCTCAGGGTGTGTTGGTGAGTTTGCCCCAACCAGCATTTCTGGAGTGGTGACTATCAGGTGCCTCCCATAAACCAGCCACGGGGAGGACAATTACAGTGCAGACAATACCTGCTAACCAGAGGTCTGTCCAGGGGACAGGCTCTGTATCCACTGAGCTCACTTGGCCCTGCCCACAGATTCCCCTTGAATCAGTGCTGGGAGGGGGAAGAGGTAGAACCGTCACCTTGACAACCCCCAAGAACAAAAAGAATGACACAGGACGTGACCGTGTGAAGCACAACACCATCTTTAAATTTTCATAACACAGATAGTCCTGGTCTCCCTCCTAACTGCCATCATCTCTCCTCTCTCTACCCCTTGCTCTCTGACTTGGTGACACAGCATGGTGACCGAGTGTATGAAGTCCAGAACCAAACTACATGGGGTCCAGTTCCCCATCCTGGCCCTGGATTTGTGACCTTGGACCATTTATTTTAGTCCTTGTGTCTCAGCTTTCTCATCTGTGAAATGGGAGTGTTGCTGAGATTCTGAGTTTATCCCGTGTGTGTGTGTGTGTGTGTGTGTGTGTGTGTGTGTGCAAACATTCACTATTAAGTTTATTAGTGGAATTATATTTGTTAATATTTCACTTCTCCACTACAACTCAACTCCATTAGGACAAAGACTGTTGGGATGTTCAGGTCCATGGCCTCGACTCTAGCACACTGCATGGCCACTTGTCTGATTATGGAATAAGTGACAGATGGAAGAGAGGGAGGGACCAAAAGACTGTAAGGTAGAGAATGAGTCTTAGACCTGATTTTGATTTTGCCCAGTTGGTTTCCTTTGATACTCTTCCTCCCCTGCTCCTCCCTTCTCTCCACACCCACACCTGCTCGGACAAATTCTGCCAGATTCAGACCTGCCTCACAGATCAGTTTTCAATAATCCTGAGCAGGATTCCAGTCACCCATTTAAGAGCAGGCCCTGTGGCAGACAATAGGGCAGGACCAAGGGTTGATCCTGTGCAGAGCCTGGTGATCTCAATTAGTGGGGTTGGGTTCCCTCAGATGAGGGTTTGGGGCAGCTGAGATGCTTCCGGAAGTCATCTGGGTGTCACTTCTGAGTCAGCCTCCCGCTCACATTTTGGGGAGAGTGAGGTGTAAGCTTACAGGGCTCCCGGGAAATGGCTAAATGGGGCTGTGTGTGCTCCTGTGTGCCCTCGCACTCAGGTGACCGGGCTGGGGGACAGGCCTAGCCCATTCCAGGCCCAACCTCCAAGTGAAACTGACTCCTGCCTGCCTCCTGTACATCCTGAACTAGTCCCTCCTCAGGAGCAGCTGATAGACAGAAAACTTGGTACAGATTTAGAACCCGGGAGAGGGAGTTTACCAAGTTTGGCAAAAATTCAGATTTCTAAAAAGCATGTCTGCGGTCTGGCTGGCGCCTAGTACCTTGGAGAGGGGCTGTGACCTTTGGAGGGAGCGCGGCCCCCACCCCCAGGGCTCTGCTCCTGCCTCTTACTTGTAAGGGTTGATGTTGCAGATGGTGACAGCAGGAAAATCCAGCTTCTGGAAATGGACTTTGATGGAGACAGAGACGGTGTAGAAGGAGGCCACGAGGAGAGCACACTGCCAGAAGATAAGGGCCACGGCGGTGAGCGTGAACAGAATCCAGAGCAGGCGCCGCAGGCGGCCGGGGGACACCACGATGCGGCGACAGCCGTGGGTGTTGGTGTTCAGACAGTACCACCGCATCAGCTCTTTGATCGTAGGCGCCTGGGGCCCCCTCACCGGCAGATTCTTCTTGATTTTGGCTTTGATCTTCTCTCCAGGAGCCATGGCGAGAATGGGATGTGGAGGGGCAGGCACGCTGGAGAGAGGCAGAGAAGAAAAGCAGGTGAGCTCCCAACTCCCAGCTTGAGACCCCCCCACTCCGCCTCCCCCCATGGGCGGGGCGGTGCCTGGAGGCCCGACTCTGGGTGACACGTGCGCCCTCCGAGGCTGTCCTCCTTTTTCCCTCCGGGGGCTGGACAGATCTGCATTCTGAGGTCCCAGGCCCCTTTTCCTGGGTATTTGGTTTTTTTGGCCGCTGCCAAAGGGCTGCCTCCTCCCCTTGCAACCCCCTGTGGGGTCTGGGTGGGGTTTAACCTGAGAATCACCCAGCAGATTTGAAGAACCTTTCTCCTGCGTGCCTGGAGCAGGAGCTCTCTGCACCGCACATGGGCCTCTGTACCATTCTTACCGGTGCCCCCGCATTTAGAGACCCCCCCCACCTTATCACTTCCCTCAACCTGCCCCCTTGAGGGCAGCATTCCTGCCCCTGGTGTCTCTCTCAGCGTCTAGCCGAGCAAGTGCCCTGCACTCTCTTTGACAGATAAAACCTACCAAGAGAATGGCTCCACAGCCAACTTAGATCCTGTTCCGTCGGCTCCCAGCTGTGTTTTCCAGGCTTTCCCCTGCTGCTTTCCCTGCGAGTGGAGTTTCTGTTTCATTTCTGCTTGACCTCTTCTCTTTACAGTCAAGCTTTTGGTGTTTCTAGAACACCTTCTAAACAATAGCCCACAGCTCTTGGCCACTTAATATTTGCCAGGCATTGTGCCATATTTCCTTGATTCTAAGGGATCACTAATTAGGGGAATACGCTTTGATTCAATAACAGCTTTGTTTGGGGGAAAGTGATGGAAAGCAAATTACCACATCCATCGACGTCCACGATGCACTGCAGTTACAGAAACTTCACAACATGCAACCACATTCTTTCTAGAAACAAACTAATACACGTGTATTGTAGGCCATATATATATATATATATATATATATATATATAGTCTATATATAGGGAGAGTCCTCTCATGGTTATCATATATAAACTCTCACTAGTCTCATAGATATACACGGTCTCTCTCTATAAATAGACATATAATCTACACAGATTTCATTTTGTGTTTCAACAAGCTCAGAGAGGTGGAGTAGTTCATACAAGGCCACACTGCTGGTAAGGGGAGGAACTGGATTAGAACCTTGCAGCCTTCTCCACCACCATATATGCTTCTGAGGGCCCTGGCGTTGTGCCGGGCGCTGCCCCCTCCCCAAGGAAGAGGGGAAAAGAGGGGATCCTGAGCTATTTCATTTCCAAACTCTGGACAGTCAGTGTAACTGCCTCCAGACAGCGGTGAGCCCTGGTAAAGGGGGAGAGGGGGTTATACGGAAACTCTGCCTCCTGTCCTGCCATTGGTGACAGAGGCAAAGTAGGGTAGAGCTTAATTTGGAGTAGGATATAGAGGGTGGGCCCCATGCCCCCAGAGGGCCTGTGTCTGGGACAAGGACTTTTGCTCCATCAAGTTCTTCGGGCAGGGTTCTGGACTGCACGAGTTACTTTTTCTCCACGCTCACCCCATGGGATATTATCCAGATTTGAGAACTGGGGGCAAAGCTGGGAGGCTTCCAAGTTTATGATGTTAGTGGGTTTCAGGTTTATGGTGTAAAGGAAATAAGAGTGCTGGGGGAGGGGGAGGCCAGGGAGAGATGTCCAGAGGCAGCTACCTCCCTCCAGCAGCGCCCCCTCCCAGATGCATATGACCTTACTGGGATGGAGAAAACCTTCTCAACCCTCAAAATTATGCTGTTAGCCTCTTGGCAAGAGGAATGTAACTTATTTTATCATTGAAAATATTTCTCATCCCCACCTCTTTTCTCTCTACAATCCAAAAGCAAATAAGTTAACAAGTTTGTTCATTTGTTTGTTTGTTTTAAAAACCTGGGTCCGGGGGTGCCTGGGTGGCTCAATTGGTTAAGCATCTGCCTTTGGCTAAGGTCATTACCTCGGGGTCCTGGGATTGAGCCCTGCCTTTGGCTCCATGCTCATCAGGGAGCTTGTCCCTCCATCCCTCCCCTCATTTGTACTCTCTCACACACAAAGAAATAAAGAAAATCTTTTTAAAAGTTAAAAATTAAAATCTGGATCCAGGTTTAATTTCCTGTCAAATAAGACTGCAACCCAGGGAAGGTTTTCTTCTGTGGGAATGTTTAGAATCACAGATTCTGGGTGCTCCTGTCTCTAACTCTCCTCACTGAAGACAATCCCTGGGGTTCCTCTGCCCCATCAGCTCCTTCTCCAGGACTGACCTTGACTCCAGTGGATCAGCCACCCGTGTCAGTGAAACCACCGGCAAAAGAAGGGAACCCATCTGGCTCATCACAAAACAGATAAATGTTATCAAAAACAGTGTTCCAACTTCAAAGCAAAGCAAGGTTGTGGTTACTATTATGTTGTGCTACTTGATAAAACATGATGCCTTTGGGAAGAACCCAGAGCTGACACCAAGCATTCACTCTCTAGAGTACTTTACTTTACTTCACTTTTCAGTACTTTACTTTTCAGTTCATTTCCACAATAGATTTCTGAGGTAGGCATCCTCATCCTCCCCATTATACAAATGAAATGGAGACCCTGAGAAGTTTAGTTTGTCCAAGGTCACACTAGAAAGTGGCTGAGCTGGGATTTGAACTCAGGAGTCCACACTCAACTACTAGCTGTGCTGCTCCTCAAATAGTAATAATAATGACAACAATAGCAACAACAGCAAGAATAACGGCTGTCATACACTGAGCCTTTCCTTCTCCCAGCCATCCCACGCAGCTCTTTTAACACATTACCTATTTAATGCTCATAATTATATGAAGTAAAGTACTGTGCCCATTTCACAGAGAAGGGAAACTGAGGTGCAGAGTGATTAGATAACTTGCCCAAAGCCACACAGATAGCAAGACTCAAAGGATTTTTTTTTTTTTTTTTCCAAATTCCAGGGCCACTCTTGACGGCCATTCTCTACCTGCCCCGCTGGCTCACCCCCGACCTCGCCTATCTCCCATGCCCCAGGAAGGGACCCCAAGTCTCAGGTTCTAGGCGCGGGATCCGAGCTCCTCCCCGGCGACTGCACAGCCCCTGCCTACCCTGCGCAGAGCGACCGCACACGGTGCTGTGGCAGAAGTCAGTCGGCTGAAGCCGCTGGAGAGAACCCAACCCAATTCAAGTGTTGAAAACATTCCAGAAGGTAAAGGGAACAATCGCGGTCTAGTATCACCAATGCCAGGAAAGGGGGCTGAACAGGGGCTGCCGGGAGAGACAAGGCAAGGCGCAGCCCGGGACTCCGGGAGTCCTGGATCTTGTTCCTGAGTAGCTCAGAAATGCTTATCGCCCCAGCTCGGTGTCCCAGGCCACGGCGTAGACGACGCCAGAGAGCTGGCTGGACCTGGATTGACCTGGGACGGTGTCCCAGCATCCCGGCCACCGGGAGGCAGCCCCGGGCTGATGCCAGCTCCGGCGCCGACCGCGGGGACCGTGTCGGAGAAGCCACCCGGGCCCGCCGCCGCTCCGGTGCCTGGGAGCCCCAAACTTGTGCGACCCGACCTGGCTCTAGGCTCACCTCGCTCAGTTCCGAAGAGTCTGGGGCTCGCGCGCGCGCGATCCGTGTGCGCTCTGTTCTGCTCCGCGTAGAGCGAGAGCATCCCGCCGCGGTCGCAGCCTCGGGTTCTTGTGGGCGGGACCTGGGCCCCGCCCCTCCAGCCCCGCCCCCTCGGGGCCGGCCCCACCTGCCCAGGTGTATTCCCCAGGAGGCCCAGGATCTGCCAGCCGCGACTCTGCAGCGCCTCCTGCCACCGTGAGGTCGCTCTGCGCCCGGGTGCGTCCAGCACTGTGTCTTGAGGTGGCGCGGCGCAGAGCCTGCTGCCTCCCTGAGGCCACCCAGCACCCTGCATTTCCTCTGGGTCTGGGCCCCACCCACCAGCACTTCACAGCGCCTCCTGCTGCCCTGTTGCTGCCCGACACCTTCCACTCCAGTCCTATTGGGCGCCCTTCCACCCCAGCACCAGGAGAAATCCCAGCAGTCTCTTCTCGCGGGGCCCCTACTGACCTGGATCACGAAGCTGCTTCAGGGCCCGCTGCCTCCGGCTGTGGGCAGCAGGGGCTTTGCAGAAACGTCGCTTATCCTTTGTTCTCTTCTGCTGCCTTTTCATAATGACTCACACGCATAGTTGTAAGAAAGGAGCTTAGAAAATTGCAACTGGGGGGCGCCTGGGTGGCTCAGTCAGTTGGGCGTCTGCCTTTGGCCCCGGTCATGGTCTCAGGGTCCTGGGATTGAGCTCCACATCAGGCTCCCTGCTCCCTGGGGAGTCTGCTTCTCCCTCCCTCTCTCTTTCTCTCTTTCCCTCACTCAAATATATAAATAAATTCTTAAAAAAATAAAAAAGAAAGAAAAGAAAATTGCAAGTACAAGGGACCATAGGGACACCTCGATCACAGTCCCTTAGAGTAGGGAAGAAACAGGCCGGGAGAAAGAAGGGTTCTGTTCGCACACAGAACTTCTCAGACTTTAACATACATACAAGCACTGTGGATCGTGTTAAAATGCAGATTCTACCTCTATAGGCATGGAGTGGGGCTTGAGAATCTGCATTTCTAACTTTCCACCATGTTGCTGGTCTGTTACCATGTCCCACCTGGACCATTGCCATATTCCCCTAATTAGTCCCTCTACGGCCTATGGTCAATATACCAGCCAAAGAGTTGCCATTAAATTAGAGTCAGATCATGTCACTCTGTTTAAACCTTTTCAGTGGCTCTTTTGCTTCATCCTTAGCAAAAGCCCAAGCTCTGTGGTCACCTACAAGGTCCTCCATGTCTGACCCCTGTTATCACCCTTTCTCATCTCCCACCGCTCTGACGCATTCTGCTTCTTTCTCTTTGGCCTCTGTGTTTTTCCTTGGATATGATGACACACTCCTGCCTCAGGGTTTGTTACCACTGTTCAGTCTGCCAGCACCACTCTTCACACACACACACACACACACACACACACACACACACACAGGTGCACCCAGATAATCACGTGAATCATCCCCTTGCCTCT
This sequence comes from Enhydra lutris kenyoni, assembly GCF_002288905.1. Lineage (NCBI taxonomy): Eukaryota > Metazoa > Chordata > Mammalia > Carnivora > Mustelidae > Enhydra > Enhydra lutris. The sequence continues at coordinate 1,400,483 of NW_019154174.1, forward strand.
TTCCAGTCTTTGCTTTATTGTTACCCTATCGGTTAGAACTCCCCCCAGCTACCCTATCTAAAAGCTCAATGTTTCCTACCTTTCCAATATTTCTTATCCCCACGATCCCTTCTAGGTTATTTTCCTGTATAGCAAGACCAGTCAAGATAAGCAGAATTGCCTAGCCTCAGTGCTACCGGAATCCTGTGACCGGAATTCATCTTGGTGAAGTCAGAAACCAACTCAAATTAATGTAAGTAAAATCAAAACCTCTCTCAGCCTCAGTGGATTCCCCAGGAAGAATTTCACTGGCCACCAGATTGGTAATAATTAGCTTCTGTGGGTCAGGTGTCCTCATGCCTCGTCCACTCCGAATGGAAACACATAAAGAAATATGGCCTTAGAGGCCCACCTCTGTAGGCGGATGGGCATTTCTCTAAGAATGTGGCAAGAGTGAGGGAAAAAGGAACCTTAAAAGGAACCAACACATCCTTTTGTTGTCAATACTATCACTTCTAGGCAACTTAGGAGAAATCAATATGAAATGAGTCTTGTGCTGTCCCCTAAGTACATAGACTTTTTGCCAAAAGCAATGTTGTAGCGGTCATGTTTTCTTTTCTTCTATCAACATCTATTCCCTCTTTTCCTGGAGACATCTCTGAGTTTCCTTTGGAGAACAATTCATCCGCCTTGCTCAGTCCATGTGGTTTGAGTTGGGGTAATCTCACTTCTGGCTCTAGGTCCACCGATGAGCTTATCTCATCACTCAGGTCTTAGTGTTTTGTTCAGGAAGAAGCATGAGCCCCAGTGAAATCAAATGAAAGTCAGGCCCACCCAGGATGTGTTCTGGAAGACTGTGAGGAGAACTTCTCTTTTGGCAGGGGGGCTGCTAGCAGGAAGGACTGTGTGATCCAAGAGCTGTGGGGAATATCACATGGGGCTTGGGAGTGAAGCCAACACAAAGGAAAACAGAGCTGAGAGATGGAAAGGATTCCAGCCCTAATGATGAAATGTCTCTGGACCCAGCACTACCTTAAGCTGGGTGTACATCCCCACATTTTTAGTTATTTGGGCTAATAAATTTGTTACTATGCTTACGATATTTTGAGTTCAATTTCTTTCACTAGAAGCCAAAAGACTCCCAAATAATATAGATGATAAAAGTCCTATCTTCCCACTCGAATGGAGTGATGCCATTTTTGTTTCTTTTCTTTTTAAAGATTTGTTTATTTATTTTAGATAGAGAGTCAGAGTGAGTGGGGCAGAGGAAGAGGGAGAAAAGCAGATGCCCCTCTGAGTGCAGAGCCTGACACAGGGTTTGATCCCATGACCCTAAGATCATGACCTGAGCCAAAATCAAGAGCTAGATGCTCAACCAACTGAGCCACCCAGGTGCCCTGCCATTTTTGTTTGTTTCTTTTTTTTTTTTTAAGATTTTATTTATTTGACAGAAAGACACAGTGAGAGAGAGAGAGAGAGAGAGCACGAGCTAGGGGAATGGGAAAGGGAAAAGCAGGCCTCCCACTAAAGAGGGAGCCCAGTGCGGGGCTCGATCCCAGGACCCTGGGATCATGACCTGAGCCGAAGGTGGACACTCAATGACTGAGCCACCCAGGCGCCCCAACCATTTTTGTTTCTTAAAGTGAGTGTATCCCGTATCCAGTCCCAGATGAAGGATCTAGAAGTCTTCTGGGGAACATTTTTCTATGCTAGACAACACCAGTGAGAACCCTGTGCTACTAAAAGGGGAAAAGGGAATTTGAATTCTGACAAGAAAATAAACTGTCCTTGATCCCAGACCTTTTAGTTACCTCAGTGAGGCCCAAAGTTCATCAAATTACCTCCACAGAACCTACAGCATGATGTGAATTAGACGTAGAGTCAGTGGTAATCAAACTCCCAGGCCCATATGTATACTATGTAATAGGATGGTAGGATTCCAGGACTTCCCTGACTTGCTGGGCTAATGGGGAGTGGTAGCATAGTGCAAGATCATTCTTACTTACTAATCAGACTTTAGTTTCCAATGACCAAGGTAATATTTCTGTGTGTGGTCTTAGCCAGGGGTGATAACATCAATTGTTGCAATATTAGAGAAATGCAAATTTGGTTACCCCCATTTTCTAGGACAATTTCTTTCTCCAAAGAAACTCCACACTTTCTTTCCTGGTTTTGACAAACGTTAGCATCCTTTTCCTAGTGTAAACAAAAAAAAAAATTCTTTCATGAGAATCAGATTCTTTAAAGTACAAGAGACATGAACAGATAACCTGGAATGATGGGGAAAGGGTGTTGAAAATACACAGATGACTATCACAGGAGAGTAGTTGATGAAATCTGTTTCTCTTGCCTATGTGGAATCTAGTCCACTTCCTACTGGCAACAGAGCCTACATTTTCCTTTGGGGAAACATCAATTCCTACTTTAGCCTCTGCGATACCGATAGGAACTCTAACCTCAATACCAATCATAACATTTCTCTCTCGGGCCATATTTGGTTCAGGGAAGGGCATGCTTCCCAAGCCAGCCAATGAAAACCTTCCCCTGCAGAGAGTTTAGCCAGCATTTTGGCTAACAAATGGAAAAGTCTGCGGGAAGCTGCCTTTGTATAATCAGCACCGCGGACAGCAGCACTTGTGGGTTCTCCCTTTATGCGGGAGGTCTCCACTGGGATGCTGCCTTCTCAAGTACTGCTTACAGCTTTGAGATGGCTGTAATAAGAAGAATGAAATAGTGAAAGTGACCTCCTTTAATCAGCTTATTCAGTTGGTATGGGTGAGAGATGTCACAGTCAGATTGCCTTTAAAACTAGAAATGTTCAGTCGATTCTTGATGCTTGTCCTTGCAATAGTTATGTTCTGTAAAATTGCCACAAACACTGAATTAGCAGATATTGAAATATCACTCCTAAGCCAAATATAGAGTTAGCCAGCAAGTTTCTGCAAGTTTCCGATCATAACATACTCATCAACTGATCAATACATAACTTTTTAAAAATGTGTGTTTCTGTTTAAAGATACCTTATTTAGGGCCTTCTGGGTGGCTCAGGTGGTTGAACATCTGACTCTTGAGTTCAGCTCAGGTCATGATCTCAGGGTCATGGGATAGAGCCCTGTGATGGGCTCCTCACGGAGCGTATGCCTGCCTAAGATGATCTCTCTCCCTCTCCTTCTGCCCCTCCCCTCTCTCCCTCTCCTTCTGCCCCTCCCCCTCCCACCACTCACATGTGCTTGCATGCTCTCTCTCTAAGAAAAAAATTAAAAATTAAAAAAGATACTTTATTTAATATACATGATTGAATAATCAACATTGAACTCCTAGCCAATGGCACTATAACTCATGCATAAATGAAACTTATCTAACACATATATTTTCTTTGAAAGGCATATCACAGCTTTTTTGTGCTTATGAAAACTGGACAGCTTGTCAACACTATGCTCATATGCTGTTTTTGTGCTTTTTAGATTAACATATAATGTATTATTTGTTTCAGAGGTACAGGTCTGTGATTCATTAGTCTTAACACAATTCACAACGTTCACCATAGCACATATCCTATCCTCCCCAATGTCTATCACCCAGCCACCCCATCCCTCCCACCCCCTTCACTCCATCAATCCTCAGTTTGTTTCCTGAGATCATGGGTCTCTTATGGTTTGTCTCCCTCTCTGCTTTCTTCTTGTTTCATTTTTTTCTTCTCTTCCCCTATGATCTTCTGCCATGTTTCTCAAATTCCACATATCAGTGAGATCATATGGTAAGTGTCTCTGATTGACATATTTCGCTTAGCATAATACCCTCTAGTTTCATCCATGTTGTTGCAAATGGTAAGATTTTATTTTTGATGGCTGTATAATATTCCATTGCATATATACACCACATCTTCTTTATTCATTTATCTGTCGATGGACATCTTGGCTCTTTCCATAGTTTGGCTATTGTGGACATTGCTGCTGTAAACATTGGGGTGCAGGTTCCCCTTTGGATCATTACATTTGTATCTTTGGGGTACATACCCAGTAGTGCAATTGCTGGGCCATAGAGTAGCTCTATTCTCAACTTTTTGAGGAACCTCCATGCTGTTCTCCAGAGTGGCTGCACCAGCTTGCATTCTCACCAACACTGTAGGAGGGTTCCCCTTTCTCCGCATCCTCGCCAACATCTGTCAACGTCCTGACTTGTTAATTTTAGCCATTCTGACTAGTGTGAGGTTGTATCTCACCATAGTTTTGATTCGTATTTCCCTGATGCTGAGTGATATTGAACACTTTTTCATGTGTCTGTTGGCCATTTGGATGTCTTTGCAGAAATGTCTGTTCATGTCTCCTGCCCACTTCTTGATTGGATTATTTGTTCCTTGAGTGTTGAGTTTGATAAGTTCTTTATAGATTTTTGGATACTAGCCCTTTGTCCTATATGTCATTTGCAAATATCTTCTCCCATTCTGTCAGTTGTCTTTTGATTTTGTTGACTGTTTCCTTTGCTGTGCAAAAGCTTTTGATCTTGATAAAGTCCCAATAGTTCATTTTTGCCCTTGCTTCCCTTGCCTTTGGTGATGTGTCCAGGGAGAAGTTGCTGTGGCCGAGGTCAAAGAGGCTGCTGCCTGTGTTTTCCTCAAGGATTTTGATGGATTCCTGTCTCACATTTAGGTCTTTCATCCATTTTGAGTCTATTTTTGACTCAAATGGTATAAGGAAATAGTCCAGTTTCACTCTTCTGCATGTGACTGTCCAATATTCTCAACACCATTTGTTGAAGAGACTGTCTTTTTTCCATTGGACATTCTTTCCTACTTTGTGAAAGATTAGTTGACCATAGAGTTGATAATCTATTTCTGAGATCTCTGTTCTGTTCCATTGATCTGTGTGTCTGTTTTTGTGCCAGTACCATATTATCTTGATGATGACAGCTTTGTAATAGAGCCTGAAGTCTGGGATTGTGATGCCACCAGCTGTGGTTTTCTTTTTTAACATTCCTCTGGCTCTTCGGGGTCTTTTCTGGTTCCATACAAATTTTAGGATTATTTGTTCCATTTCTTTGAGAAAAGTTGATGGTATTTTGATAGGGATTGCTTTGAATATGTAGATTGCTCTAGGTAGCATAGGCATCTTAATATTTGTTCTTCCAATCCATGAACATGGAATGTTTTTCCATTTCTTTGTGTCTTCCTCAATTTCTTTCATGAGTATCCTATAGTTTTCTGAGTACAGATTCTTTGCGTCTTTGGTTAGACTTATTCCTAGGTATCTTACGGGTTTTGGTGCAGTTGTAAATAGGATTGACTCCTTAATTTCTCCTTCTTCTGTCTCATTGTTGGTATATAGAAATGTAACTGATTTCTGTGCATTGATTTTTGTATCCTGCCACTTTACTGAATTCTTGTATGAGTTCTAGCAGTTTTGGGGTAGAGTCTTTTGGGTTTTCCAAATAAAGTATCATATCATCAGCTGCTGTTTTAAATAGCAACATCACCAACGAAAAGCAAGAAAATGTGAAAAACAAGACACTAAGTAGGCTGCAAAAAGAACACTTGTTTGCAGGGTGGGAGCTCAAACAAGCAGGCAGAGAAAATGGACATCCCAGCTCAGAAAGAAGAAAGAAAATGTGCTCTTTCTCTGCCTTTTTCTTCTATTCCGGGTCTCAGTAGATTCGATGATGCCTACCCACACTGGTGAGGATGATCTTTACTCACTCCACCAATTCAAATGCTAATCTCTTCCAGAAATACCTTCGCAGAAGTACTCAGAAGTAATGTTTTCCCAGCTGTATGGGCATCTCTTACCCCAGTTAAGTTGACCCATAAAATTAATCATCATTCCAAGTCTTGGGATACAAAAGATACTCAGAGGTTGTAGAAGCCAAATCCCATATGGCCCTACATAATTCAGTTTGCTCTTCCTTTACTTGTGTCTTAGGGTGGTTGATTAGGTTATTAACTTGAGACTTTTATTCTTTCTTTATTCTTTTTCTTTTAATTAAGGAAAAAAAATTTTTTTTTCTTTTTAAGTATACTCTACACCCAGGCTGGAGTCCAACCCAAGGCTTGAACTCATGACCCTGATATTGAGACCTGAGCTGAAATCAAGAGTCAGATGCTTACCTGACTAAGTCACCCCTCTTCTTTCTTAATATGGATATTTTCAGCTATAAATTTCCCTCTAGAAACTACTTGAGCTACATCCCACAAATTTTGATATGTTGTATCTTCACTTTCAGTCATCTCAAAGTATTTTCTTTGCTTTTTTTTTTTCCATCTCAAAATATTTTCTTATTTCCCTTGAGGTTTCTTCTTTAACCATTGGTTAGTTTGAGTATCTTCTTGAATGTTCACGTATTGGTGAATTTGCCACATTTCTTTTGTTACTGCTTTCTGATTTCCCTCAGCTGTGGTCAGAGACTGTATAGTGTATCATTTCAACCCTTTAAACATATTGGGAGTTGTTTTATGCCCTACCATGTGGTCTGTCCTAGAGCCCTATAGGACTGAGTGCCCCAGAACTGACTGCCACTCTAACCCTCATATCCTATACTTGCCCTTCACTTACTTGGACCATGCTGGCCTCCTTGCTATTTTTCAAACACTCCCAGGCATGTTCCCATCTCAAGGTCTTTGCATTGTGATTCCCTCTGCCTGGAATGCTCTTTTTCCTAATTTTTGCCTAGCTCACTGTTTCACCTCCTTCAGATCTTTACTCAAAAGTCGCCTTTCCAGCAAGACTTTGGTGATCACTCTATTTAATTTGCAGCCTCCAATGTTCTGTTCCTCTTTCCTGCTTTATTTTTCTCCATAGCACCAGTTTTCATTGGTTACACTGTGTATGTTACTTGTTTATATCTTTCTCCATTAGGATATAAGCTCCTAAAAGGGGTATTTTTGCTTGATTTGTTTACTGGTTCATCTCTAGCACACAGAACAGTGGCTGGCACATAGCAGAAGCTCAATTTGTATTTTAGAAATAAATGAGTGAGAAAATAATACAATCTGTTCTAATGTGAGTTATGGTTGGCTCCCCTGACTCTAGAAGGTTATGCCTGGGGAAAACCGGGTTGTTCCAGGCAGGGGAAATGCCCAGTTAACTGCAGGCAAGGCATATCCCATATTGAATGGGCCAATAAGAGAGAGTTAGGTCTGTTTACATTGGCCAAAATAGAAGAATGAGTGTTTAATGTTATTACTTTTTCAGCTTTTCTCTATGTTTGAAAATTTTCATAATAAAAGATTTAGAAAATAAGAAATAGGGTAGTTAGTGATGTGCTCCTTGATATAATATGGACATGTTTTTTCATCTACCAATGAAATGGAGATCTTGGGGCACCTGAGTTGCTCAGTGGGTTGGGCGTTTGGCTCTTGGTCTCAGCTCAGGTGTTGATCTCAGGGTCATGGGTTCAGCCTTTTGGATTAAGGGCCCACTGTAAATGACTTCATTTAAACTGAGTCACCTCTGGGGTACCTGGGTGGCTTAGTGGGTTAAGTGTCTGCCTTTGGCTCAGGTCGTGATCCCAGAGTCCTGGGATTGAGCCCCACGTCAGGCTCTCTGCTCAGCAGGAATCCTGCTTCTCCCATTCTCTTTGCTGCTCCCCCTGTTTGTACTCTCTCTCAAATAAAATACTTTTTAAAATAGGGGTGCCTGGGTGTCTCAGTGGGTTAAGCCTCTGCTTTTGGCTCGGGTCATGATCTCAGGGTCCTGGGATCGAGCCCCACATTGGGCTTTCTGCTCAGCAGGGAACCGTCTTCCCCCTCTCTCTCTGCCTGCCTCTCTGACTACTTCTGCCTACTTGTGATTTCTCTCTCTGTCAAAGTTTTTACTTCTTTAATAAAAAATCTTTAAAAAAATAAACTGAATCACCTCTTTATTTATTTTTTAAAGATTTATTTATTTGAAGGAGTGAGTGGGGGAGGGGTGGAGGGAGAGAGAAAGACTCCTGAAGCAGACTTCCTGCTGAGCAGGGAGCACGATGCGCTGGGCTGTATCCTAGGACTATGAGATATTGACCTGAGTGGAAATCAAGAGTCGGAGGCATAACCACTGGAGCCACCCAGGCACCCCCTACATCACCTCTTCAAACACTACCTCCAAACACAGTCACATTCTCAAGTCCCAGAGGGTTAGGATTTTACCATATGAATTTGGTGGGAGGGACAACCTAGCCCATAACACTGACATATTTGAGATGCTACAAACTGGTTTGCTTGTTGTTTTCTTCCTCTCTGCAAATATTCGATATTGTATTTCTGAGTTCTGTTACTATCTTTACCTGATGTCCAGTTTTTGAAATTTCTTGACGTCTCTCTGCTGGATTAGCTGCTACTAACTTGACAGCATCACCTCCCTCTTCTGTAGTTCCCCGGGCATCACAAGGAGGAAGCCTAGCATTACACTTCTAAGAATCTCTTTCTTTGCATTTGCTAATGCCAGGAACACATAAAGAATCTGGGAGATGAAAGAGACGTTGTTTTTTTTTCTGCTTTCAGTTGTGGGCAGACAGAGGAGCAAACAGCGGGACCTGAAGTTCTCATTAGCTCCCAAGCATGCTACTACAAGTCACTTCTTTTAATGCTGTGGGTGGATGAGAAGACAGTGGGTCCTCCCAGAGCTCTTGAGCAGGGCTGGGATTTAGGGTGAGGTAAGTGAGTCAGGGTCTAAGGGCAAGGCCAGTGTCTGTTTTTATTTAAAACTTTGACATTTTGTTCAGCATAGATTTTTTTTTTCCGTAAGTGGTCTTTTTCTAGATGGTGCATTAAAGTATTTTTGATTCGGATAAGTGAATTGGGATGGTTTATTCATGTGTCAACTCGCCTGGGCTCTGGGATGCTCAGATAGCTGGGAAAACACTATTTCTGGCTGTGTCTGTGAGGGTGTTTCGGGAAGAGATTTGAACTGGCGGACCAAGGAAAGATCACCCTCACCAGTGCACAGAGCAGGCAGACATCCTCCAATCCACTGAGGGCCTGAGTAGAATGACGGCGCAGAGGAAGGGTGAATTCGATTTTTTTTTTTTTTAACTTGAGCTGGGACATTCATCTTTTCCTGGCCCTGGTCATTGGCACCCTTGGTTCTTAGTCTTTCAGACTCAGACTGGGAGTGACACCATTGGCCCTGTGACTCTGAGGCCTTTGGACTGATTTATACCACCAGCTTCCCTGATTATCTAGCTTGCAAACAGCTGATTGTGGGACTTCTCAGCCTCCATAACCATATGAGCCAATTCCTAGAGTAAATCTCCTTTCATATCTATGCATCTCTATTCCATTGCTTTGTTTCTCTGGAGAACCCTAATACATAGTGGCTTGGTGCTCTCTTAAAGTTTATGTCCAAGGCGACTGCCTCACTTGCCTTGCCCTATCCCTGGTCTTGTCCCTGCCCTATCCCTGGTCTTGCCCTTGGGGAGGCTCAAGGCTTCCAGTCTGCTTCTGGAATTCACTCACTTTGGTGATGCAGGCTGAGATGGGTGACAGCGGCTTGCTTGCCCTGCATTTCCTAGCCTTCCAATGATGGAATAAGCCTCAACGTCCCCCTTCCTACCCAAAATGCACAGAGTGGCTTCTGTTCTTCTGATGGAATCTTGATTCATACAACCTTTCAACAACCGTATTCACTTTTTTCCTGATCACATTTGTGGATTTACATCTGTTTTATTCTTTTACTCTCATCTGAGTAATGTTTTGGTATGGAGCAGAGGAAAATTTATATGTTAAATCTGCACATTTTTCTAGAAATCCCTCTATCCTCAAATTCCCAGAGTTCTGAATCATTTGAACAATTACTCATCACCCGTTGCTTCATGTCAAATTGTAACTGATCACATCTTCTCCATTTTTGTGCAAAATTTAAATCTTCAGTACTCCTCGTGTCTAATACGTCCTATGTTATCTGACCTCATCCCCTCCTCCTCAACCTTATCTTTGACCAGTTTCTGCTTTGCTCAATTTGTTGCAGCCAACCTGACCTCCTGCTCTTCTTCGAACACTCCAACCTAATCCTTAATTCAAGAGTTTTTGCACTACCTCCTTCCCTCTGGAAGAGTCTTCCCCAGATTTGTCCCCTTGCTTCATTCACTTCTCTGTTCAAATGTCCTTCCTCAGAGTGGCTTTCAATGCTCTAGGGTGACAGAGTCTCTCTCCTTACTCCCCATATCCTTCTTAGGTTTTAGTTTCCTTCAAAGCAATGACCAGTAGCTGAGATTATATAAGATATTTGTTTATTTGCTCATTTTCCCTCTGGAATGGAAAACATTTTGTATTTTCAATGCTGCATCCCTAGAATCTTGAACAGGTGCCTACCGCATGGTGAGCACTCCAATATATTTTTCAAAGCTTTCATTTATTGGGGTGCCTGGGTGGCTCAGTCATTAGGCATCTGCCTTCGGTTCAGGTCATGGTCCCAGGGTCTTGGGATGGAACCCCACTTTGGGCTCCATGCTCAGTCGGGAGCCTGCTTCTCCCTCTCCCACTCCCTCTGCTTGTGTTCCCTCTCTCACTGTGTATCTCTCTGTCAAATAAATAAAAAAAAATCTTTAAAAAAAAGATTTTATTTATTTATTTGAGAGAGATAGCATGTGCACAAGTGGAGGGGGGGTAGAGGGAGAGCAAGAATCCCAACCAGACCTTGTGCTGAACGCAGAGCCCACTTGGGACTCGATCCCACGACCCTGAAGTCATGATTCTAGCTGATACCAAGAGTCGGATGCTTAACTGACTGAGCCACCCAGACACCCCACTCTAATATTTTTTGAGTGTTTACACTGGAATGGATCTCACGATCCTCTGATTTTGGCAAATAAGTTAAAGGTTTTATTTTTTTTTTCTTTTCCATGAGGTTCTGGTGTCACTCAGGCATTTGTAACTCCTCCAGGGTCTCCATTCCCTGCCCCTGACTCCTGTCTGAGACGGTCTTACAATTCCTGGGAGGATCTCTGGCCTCTGGCCTCTGCCACGTGAGTAAGCATCACACTCGCCCTCTGTTTGGACATGCCTGATCTCAGACACCTGGAAGATGACAGCCCCTGTGGGAGCCCCTCTTGCCAAGCAAGTGTATCAGTTGCCTCTTAAGATGCCCCGATGCAAACTCTCTCACAAACGGATTCTGATTTCCTCTATCATTCTCAAGTCTTCCTTACAAAAAATATTATTTTTTAAATCTACCCTCATTTTTTAACTTAAATACATTTTAATACTTTTTTATGTTGGAATAATTTAGATGTACAGAGAGTTGCAAAGAGAGTACGGAGTTCCTATATAAAATTACCCAGTGCCCCCCTAAGTTTGACAGCTCATGCAACCATGGTACAATTGTTAAAACTAAGAAGTTAGCATTGGTACAGATCAATGTCCAGGTTTTACCTGGATGTCGTCAGCCTTTCTGTGAAAACCCTTGTTATATGCCAGGATCCAATCCCAGATACCTTGCTACGTTTAGGCATCATAAGTTGTTAGTCTTCTTTGGTTCCAACTTTAGTATATGTGCTACCGAAGCGAGCACAGTCTTCTTTGGTCTTTGACAGTTTCTCAGTCTTTGATTTTCCTGACCATGGCATTTTCAAAGAGTACTGGTCAGTGATTTTGTAGTATGCCCCTAAAATTGGGTTTATATGAAGTGTTTCCTTATGATTCGACCAGAGTTATGGGTTTTGGTGAAGAATACCATAGGGGTGGGGCGCCTGGGTGGCTCAGTGGGTTAAGCCTCTGCCTTCGGCTCAGGTCATGATCTCCAGGTCCTGGGATCAAGCCCCGCATTGGGCTCTCTGCTCGGCAGGGAGCCTGCTTCCTCCTCTCTCTCTGCCTGCCTCTCTGCCTACTTGTGATCTCTGTCTGTCAAACAAATAAAATTAAAAAAAAAAAAAAAAAAGAATACCATAGGGGTGAAGTGCCTTCTTTCTCACATTGAATCCTGGGGTTTGATGTTTAATTTTATACGTCAACTTGACAGGGTCATGGGGCACCCAAATATTTGGTCAAACATTATTCTGGGTGTTTTTAATGAAAGTAACATTTAAATTGTTAGCCTGAGTAAAGCAGATGCTTTCCCCATTTTGGGTGGGCCTCATCCAATCAGTAGAAGGCCTGAATAGACCAAAAAGGTTGACCCTCCCTCAATCAAGAGGGAATTCCTCCTGCCTGACTGAATGAGCTGGGACTGGATT